>NC_053155.1:149252266-149362266 GCF_016835505.1 Polypterus senegalus
GTAGGCCTGTTGTAAGGCAGGTCCTTACCAGACATCACCAGCAACAACGCCGCCTATGGGCACAAACCCACCTTCGCTGGACCAGACAGGAGTGGCAAAAAGTGCTCTTCACTGATGAGTCACGGTTTTGTCTCACCAGGAGTGATGGACGGATTCGTGTTTATCATCAAAGGAATAAGCGTTACACCGAGGCCTATACCCTGGAGCGGGATCGATTTGTATCAATGGCTAGGGACATTCCCCCCAGAAATGTCCAGAAACTTGCAGGTGCCTTGGTGGAAGAGTGGGGTAACATCTCACAGCAAGAACTGACAAATCTGGTCCAGTCCATGAGGAGGAGATGCACTGCAGTACTTCAAGCAGCTGGTGGCCACACCACATACTGACTGGTACTTTTGATTTTGAGCCTCCCTTCCTTCAGGGACACATTGTGAAACATTTTTAGTTTATGTCTTATGGTGTTGACTCCTTTAGTGTTCATACAAATATTTACACATTTTACTGAAAGTAAAAACAGTTGAAAGTCAGAGGACGTTTCTTTTTTTGCTGAGTATATATATTTTTGGTATCCTTCTTTAATGTGATGTTGTTAGATTTTCAGATTCTTATTCCGTTTTTAAATTATAAACAAAAAAATATCAAAAATTCACACCCCGAGACATGAGACTTTGTGCCAAAAGATTTAACCACGCCTGAGGCCGGAAATAAAAGACAAAGAGTAGGACAGCTGCTGTACAGGCTTTTAAATGTTTGAAGCACCATGCGAGATGCAGATCATGTGGCACAGCAGCAACTGCAAGCCAGAAGCTGATAGAGCAAAGAGGAGATAAAAAAAAAAAACCTATACTGTATTTGTTTCCCATTGTATCACTGTTTATGAGGGGATTTCGGAGGAGCGACCACGTCTTCTTAGGGTACGTTCAGCCCCCTCTTTACGACGCGAGTGGCAGAGACATGAAGTGGCTGGCGCGTAGCGCTGGCTGGGGGGATGGAGAGCAAATCTTAATAAATTAACATCGAATCTATGCCAATAAGATCTCATTGTTGGAATCCATGTCAACACTTCAGTGACAGCCCTAATTATGTGAAGCTACCATTTACTGTAATTTAGTCAGTGTAATGTTTTACAATAATGCTGAAATGCCTGAATAATGTTGGCTCTACAGTGCAAAGTTTTCTGCATCTTTAGCTATAGGGAAATTCTTTGCTGTGCACTCCATTAACAGATTTTAAAAGTCCTGACTGAAACTGAGCTTGGTCAGAATAGTGCTGTCACATAGAACTACAGTACAGGCATGTCTTTACTACATAAAAAGATTTTTTTGTCTGCTGTATTTACCAGACAGTTATTCAGCGTAAATTTCAATTCATTTTTTGACCTTAGACAAAAATGCAGTACCAGTTAAATGGTTGGACAATCCTAACATAGAAATTTTTAAATGTATTTTTAACATTTTCTGCATTTTAGAAGAATAGCGAAGACATCAAAACTATGAGATAACACATACAGCACGGTGCAGTGGCCAAAGAAGTGTTAAATGGATCACATCAGTGTAATATTGTGGGCTCTTGAAAGCAGCCACTTGTTGCCTTAATCGAATGTTTTGTACTCTTCTCCATCTCAAGCAGCTTCCACACATGTTGATCACTTGTTTGCTGCTTTTTCCCCTCACACTGTGGTCCGACTCGTCCCAAACCATCTCTCCTGGGCGACTGTCAGACGAGTCAGGAGGTCAGGTCACCTGCTGCAGCACTCCACCACCCTTCATCATTGTCAAATAGCTCTTGCACAGTTGGCGTTTTTTTTGGCTCACTGATCTGTGGAAAATCAAATGACAGTCCAACTCAGTGCAGTACATATGGGGTGGCAGGTCACAACAGAGTGCTGTGTTAAGTGTTCCTTCAATTCTAACTGATCTGGCATTAGCAAAGCATTTCCCCGCTATCAAACATTCTTCTCCATGTTTCATAGACATCAGAAATTCTTCTTCACTGTTTCTCAGAAGACAACAAGATCTGGACCAGAAATCTCAAATGTAGACTCTTCCGAACAAAGGACAGCTTTCACGGTCCAACAACTGTGTTTCTTAGTTTTATACCAGTCTCTTATTTGTGTCCTTCAGTTGTGGTTTCCTTGCAGCAATACTACCTTGAAGGTGTACTTCACATAGTCACCTCTGAACATTTGTTGTGGAGATGTTGCTTGAGCTTTTTTAGATTTAGGGGGTTCGTGTGGGGATTGGGGGGGGGAAAGGGGGTCATTTCTCAATGTAGTCTCCACCTTTCTCAATGCACTTGTGCCACCTGCCTGGAAGTGCCTGGTTTTGTCTTGTCCTCGCAACCACTCGTGCACCCGAGTTATTGTCGAACACTACATGCCAAGGGGCACTACATTTACTAGTGCAATTTACTGTGACTTGCTTGAGACCATTGTGAAGCCTGCTAATCAATTCAAGTGACAGGGACTGCTGTCTACAAGTCAATACCCACCCACCCGCCACATACTGCTAAGAACACCAAGGCTTGTCTGAAGAAACTCAAGTTTGAGGTATTGCCACATCCTTGTCATTTGCCAAATTTGCCACCGTGTGATTTCCAGCTTTTTTGACCACTAAAAAAACATCTGGGTGGTCATCGATTCTAGACAGATGGCAACGTGAAGAAAGCAGTACATGAGTGGTTGAGCGGACAAGGCAAAACATTTTATTCTGCTGGATTCCAGGCAGGTGGTGCAAGTGCATTGAGAAGGGTGGAGACTATGTTGAGAAATGACATTATCAGTCTTGATAAGGTTCATTCCATTTTCTAACTTTTGCTTGACTCCGCCTCATATTTCAGGCTTTAACCTGGTGCAGTTAGCGGTTCATTTCTGAAGATGGTGACTTTAATAAACTTATCCGCTGCAGCAGAGATAACTTTTGGTCTTCCTTTCCTGTAGCAATCATCATGAGCATCCAGTTTATTACAGAGCCTGATGGGCTTTGTAGCCGTGTTTGTTGAGGGTTTTCAAATAGTCAAAATACAGCTACCAGACATTCCAGCAGTTAGTAAGACTTGTTTCTAAAAAAAAGACTATGATTCAAGTGTCTTCATTTTAGAAGTTTAGTGAAATTCAAAGCAAACAATTTGCACAAAAATAAAGAGAAAAATTGATATTAGAAAGAAAAGAAACGTTCTCATCGATAATGTTCTGTTTAAGGCTTAAGTGTTTGGGTTACATTTCTTAAAGTTTCTGTATGTTATCTCATGTGCTAGGACTACAATCAAATAGGGTAATGCTAACACAATGGCAATGGGTCAGAAAATGATATACCCTTAATACCCCTCTGTTTAACAGCTCGTGTTCCTTTCTAGCTGTCTAACTTCAGTCTGTCTATCTATCTATCTATCGATCTCTGCAAGCATTCTGTTGTGATAAAGTGGAACATTAAGAACATTCCATTAACATATTAGCTTATGGGGGAAAAGCAGAATCTTCCATTATCTATGTGAAAGCTGTGTTAAATTTGAATTCAAACTAAACAAAAACTTGAATTTACCAATAACATTAACTTAATAGAGTGGGCTCTTTACAATTGTACTTAAACAATTTTTTGAAGTTTCTAAATTTTGGATTGATTGACCTTCATTTTGTAAAATAATGAAAGTATGGGTTTTCTTTTTACTATGCTGAGGCATTCTTGCAATAATATGGACAATTACAACCAGAAATAACGGACTCCTACCAAATGGGACTACTTAACACCTATGCTACGTTGCCAACACGACTAACTGGCCCAAATGCATTAGCGAGGAAAGGAATTTCACCATTTTCCCTATAATGATGCACACATGGCATTTGGGACAATAGAAAATGTTAAATTTAAAATGTTTAAACTTCATTAAAGTTCTAAATCAGGAGTGGGCAACGACGGTCCGGTCCTGGAGGGCCACAGTGGCTGGAGGTTTTCATTCCAACCCAACTTAGAAACCAATTCTGGCCAGTCTCAGACCTTATTTAATTTTATGTTAGTCTGCAATGTTAGGTTCTTATATCATAGATTGTTTCCTTTCCAAGGTTATCATCAAAATGATTTGAAGCCTAACATGGATATTTTCAGTCTGTCACACTTTTCTATTAAGTATTTTATTAAACTAAATAGTGCATGACAGGTGTAAATGGAAACAAGTTAGATGGAGAACTGTTGCCTCCTTTGTCATTTGCATCTTATTGCCAGTAAGGAGCCATTAAAAAATGAATGCAGCTGTTTAAGACTGAAATAAGCAATTAAGAGTGGGGAACCTTAACAAGCGAGAACACTAAAATGAAGCATCAAAATGTCAATTGGTCAATAAGTGCTTCATCAGCAATAATTGACTTCTCATTAAGAAAATTGGCTGTAACAAAAACCTGCAGCCACTATGGCCCTCCAGGAGTGACGTTGCCCAGCCCTGTTCTAAATGAAAACTACTTCAGTGGTGGGGGCACTTCTAAATTGTTTTTTAAATTTTACATTTTTATTTTTATGAAGGACTAGACTTTGCCCTCCTGCTCGCTTCGCTAGCCAACCAACATGCCTGTGCTACGTGCTAGCCTCTTTGTGGTTTTGTCACTTGCGTATGGGGTGTCACTCGAGTATGGATTTTAATTTTCATGGGAATTGTTATATATGCATAATAGAACTATTTTACATTACAGTAAGTAATTAACCATATTAAAAAAAGAGTAAAATTGAATAATTTGAAATTAAATTATGTTTCATGTTGCGTTATTAAGTAAGTTATTTTTTGCAGAATATGATTTTGTTCTGTTTGGTTTTTAATTTAACATGCAAATACTTTTTAAACTTACACTTTTGCTCATAATCTCCTCCTCCTTACTGTAAATCTTCAGTAAAAAAATTTTTTGAATTCAATTTTCATCAATATTGCATTGAATTTTGATTCGGTGTTTGGACTCTCATCGTGACAACACAAAGTATATTTGCCCGTGATTGAATTTTGTTTCTTTTTCTCTATTAAAGTAAACAACTTTTTGTGACTATCTGGCTCTGAGATTTGTTGTCTTTGCAAAAGCTATTCTAATGGTAAACTGTTAACGTTTTAATATGAATGACATATCAAGATCAAGATTGTTGTCTAATGTTATCCCCTGAAGATGTACTAAATTAACTTTCTTGGATACATCATTCTTTCTACAGTAATTCATTCAGTGGAAGACTGAATGGTGTTAATGGTTGTAGTTATTCTTCAGGATATTGTAAGTTGATGTTTTCATCTTTCGCACGATCACCACCAACTGTTTCAGCATAGTCTATTGATATGCATTTAACCAATTTGCCATGTAACAGATCGATATATTTGGGGTTAATTCGTTTGACTTCATCGTTTATCGATGCTAGGATTGCCCATGTACTCATTTCTCCTGTCGATAACCCTTCATGATGAAATTCTTCAATAAGATTTGGACATAATACGTCTTCTTTAATTAGGAACTTAAAGTGAGGAAAAGGTTAAAATTTATATGAGCTGAGAGAGCAGAAACTGTGTCTCTCAAAAGCACTCATACTGTGGTTGAAAATGGTTGAGAGAGGGCGTGCACTAGCAAAATATCCGCGCTTCACAGCAGAGAAGTGTGTTAAAGAAATTATGAAAAAGAAAAGGAAACATTTTAAAAATAACGTAACATGATTGTCAATGTAATTGTTTTGTGACTGTTATGAGTGTTGCTATTATCAAGGATTTGATTATCATTATTTGTTTCAATCAGGTTCGTATTTGGAGGATGTGTTGTGTTCAAGTTACATTCCGTGTTTGTCTAGTCCATCCCTGACCATCTCATCTTCATTGTCAACCGTTGTAAAGATAACAGGTTTCATTCATCGAAGTGTTCACTACCCAAATCGGTACTCGTGAATCTAAGATGTTCAACAGGCATTCCCGGTATTAAGTTGTGGATTTGCCTGTGAATATTTAGCGCCAGCGTGTCTGTGAACGTAAAAAAGTTTCTCTCGCACTTTAGCTATGAACTTAATTTAAAGTTAAGCTTTACACCTTGCTTTTCTATTCATTTGCATAAGCACAGCCTTTCACCAGCAATTATTTAATGTTAGCTCAGACCCAGCACTTAAAAGTTTCTCTCGCACTTTTGCTGAGTTTGTGCCAAACACTATTCTATCCCTGACCATCTCATCTTCGTTTTCATAAGCACAGTCCTTCACCAGCAATTTTAACTCCGTTACGAAGTGATAAAAAGTCTTGTTTATACCCTGCGTCCTCTCAGTAAACTTGCATCTCGCGAATATCATATTCGTCTTTGGCATGACAAATGCCAGCAGCAGCGTGTCTATGAACTTAATTTAAAGTTAAGCTTTACACCTTGCTTTCCTATTCATTTGCATAAGCACAGTCCTTCACCAGCAATTCTAACTCCGTTACAGCAATTTTCACTCCGCTACAAAGTGATCTCGTTTATACCTTGCGTCTTCTCATTAAACTTGTATCTCGCAAATATCGTATTTGTCATAGGCATGACAAACGCCAGAGGCAGCGTGTCTATAAACTTAATTTAAACTTACGGTTTACACCGTGCTTTGTTTCTGCAGTACCTGCACTTATGAATATGCTTGTATGGGTCACTCGTTTCATATTCTTTTGCTGCTGTCTAAATTGCGTAATGCATTTTTTGTTCAGCGCTCTTTGGAGCTCTTGCTTGATCTCTCTTCATACTGTGTTCGCAGTCAGTTCACGTGAGCCGCTCGGAGTACATGCATCGAAGGTTCTCAGCTGTGCTTGTGTTATCTCGTGCGATCTTGCGATGTCCATGGCTTTATTTAAAGTTAGCTAAGACCCGGCACTTAAAAGTTTCTCTCGCACTTTTGCTGAGTTTGTGCCAAACACTAGTCTATCCCTGACCATCTCATCTTCGTTTGCATAAGCATAATCCTTCACCCGCGAATATTTAGCGGCAGCGTGTCTATTGGATTGCTGCTGACGGAAGGCCTTATATGGGCAGGCACTCAATTACGTGGGAGGCATGACGATGAGGGGCCTTAACTCCGCCTCACACGGCGACCGAGCTGCAGGCTATGGCCATATATATGTACGTAAGTAGGTTCCAGTTATGACCGTTACGCGTAGAATTTTGAAATGAAACCTGCCTAACTTTTGTAAGTAAGCTGTAAGGAATGAGCCTGCCACATTTCAGCCTTCTACCCACACGGGAAGTTGGAGAATTAGTGATGAGTCAGTGAGTCAGTCAGTCAGGGCTTTGCCTTTTATTAGCATAGATAACCCTTTAGATCAAAATGTCTTTCAGCATTACGGAAGCATACATTTAATCAGTTGTTTTTTAATTTTTCACTATCACTATAGTTCCTTAAAGGAATAGTCCAACTTTAAAATTATATTATTTTTATATGTTACTTACCTCATGTAGGTTGTAGTGATGGCAGAGGACAATTTGTAATTTTGTGTTCTCAAGCAAAACGGAATTAACAAGGGTTCTGATATATATCTATATTATAATATATATATATATATATATATATCTATATATATATCTATATATATATATATATATATATATATGCAGACAATGCTAGACAAGGCCAAACAATATCAAAAAGTTAGTGAAAAAAAAAATCTCATATAAGTTGTGTTGCATAATCCACATCAGTTGAATGCTCATAACATCCCAAACACGTGTATTTTTACTAAAATATTGTTATATAAACCACTTCTGGGAAACACTCTGGAGAAGAAAATGGTACATGCTCAGAAATGTCTGTGCACTTAAAATGAAGACTTGCCATTGGAAATACAATGTGGTTTAAACTTTACTGGCAACCCCCTGTTACCATCCATGACTCCAGTTTGCCACTGAGTGCTTGAATAGACTGCTGCTCTTCAGCGACTCTGCTTGAGAGTAAAGGCTGTAGTATTTGGAGGTTCTTGACACCGTGGGAGCTTCCAGGTCTTAATCGTCTGAATCATGTAGTGCTTTCTTCTCTTAGGCCTTTGCACAAATGTATCACTACAGCTTCCTTTGCTTGTGTCATTTCTGATAACTGTGAAGGTAACTCAATGGTTCTTTATTCACTCACTTTACTCAGGGAGTGCTTCAGAACTCCACACACTTACAAATAAAAATACAAAAGCGGTTCTTTAGTACGATGCCATAGGGAAAACATTTTTGGTTTCCAAATTAACCATCCAGAAATAACTTTTGTTTATTTAGATTTGTAACAGTCTCCATAAATAGCCATGAATGGATGATAACAGATTTTTGAAGCACCACTGGATTTCTGATTTTAAAAGGACCCTCTCAGCACACTGTAGCACAGGCTAAGTTCAGGATGTTTTCTTCTAGATAGTCTGCTATACAGTAAAGATTTTTGTTTTTTATTATGAACCTTTTTAAAACCCAAAGAACCAGCTGCATATGCAAAAAATCCTTCCCAGAAAGTAATATTCCTTTGTCAATTGATGGAGCTATGAGGAACCAGAGAACCCAGTAAAGTGGAGCTAAGGACCAGTTACTTGGAGATGGATGGCCATTTTTTGAGTTCTTCCTTATGGAAGGAGAAGATAATTGTGGAACCAAAAGTGACTTCATAGGTTGACATCCCTTCAAGCTGACCGACTTCTCTGCAGCTGCCACTACTGATAAAATGCCAGGGAGCAGAAATTATTTTACTTATCTTCTGAAACACTATTCTGATTGGTTTTCAAAGCAAAATCTTAGTACTCACAGCTAAAGTGAAACGGATTATGAAAAAGCTGTAAGAGAAAAATTTTAGGTAACATAGCATTCATCTTAAAGAAATAGCATGAAGGGTTAATATATGTCAGAAACCTGTTCAGGCATCTCAGGAAACCAGATTAAGTTCAAATGAACAACAGAGACAAAGATGTAATACACAAAATGTACTAAAAGATGACTAAGAGATCATCAGATGTCCTGTTAGAGAGATTGGACAATTGTCACATACACAGAAATTCCAAGGATAATAGCTAAACCTAAAGATATGGGAAGAATAAGAATATAATAAAATAGATGTTTACATTATATAAGTCATTTGGGTTTAAACCCACAAGCCAACCAGAGTAAATGTATGCATTGACTGACACTGCATGTAAACTCAATAGTTTATAAGATGAACCTCAACTCTCTGTTTCTTGGATCATTCTGATCGTGCTGTAACAAACTGCTGTGAAAGAAGCCCCCTCTAAGGCTTTTGTCAAAGAGTACTTAAATGACACAGGAGGACAACTTTTCTCCTGCCTGATTACTGACTCAAAAGGGTATTTTATCAAAGTTGTCCCGACAGAGGATAAGTTTCTTTCTTCAATTAAGACATTAATTTCTACCACAAAGCATTTTATATAAAACACACAAACATAGAAAGGGCCTTTTTCAATGTATATTCAATATTTTATGAATATGATGAGATCTTTTTTAAATGAAGAATCAATAAAGCTGAATTTACAAACCAGCCAAATGTTCACTTTTAGATGACAAAATGTGATGCATCAGAGCAAGTATAAAAAGGCACATTTTATGACCTTAGAGGAAGATCTTAGTGATCACAGTAACCAATGATTATTAACAACATTAAAAGAAAAATATCTACTATGAGTAATGTTGATCATTGTTTTTGTGTTTTGATCACAACTGAGAGCAGATGTTGATCAAATTGTTGACCAGTTAGCAGCATACACTTAATGTCTTCATGAATTATAAACAACAGGCACACCAATATACAGAGTGAGCCAAAATGAAGTACCACATTTCTCAAGGTCATGGTGCTAGGTACAGGCAGCCCAGTGGGTTGGGGTGGCGGTCTTTTGATAGGTGATCCCTTGTAGTTTTCAGTCAGCAACACGCCTTTGTCCGGTGAGCACCATGCTTTTGCTGTCAAAGTATTCTTCAAAAACAACGCATCCATCATCACTACACAACACACCTTCCGAACATAACTTGGCATTCCTGCTATCGATGACGTCCCAGATCAGAAAACAACTCTTCAGTGGGTGGCTAAATTTAGACAGATGGGCACAACATTGAACAGAAAATTATCAGACCATCCTCGGACTGTACAGACACCTGAAAATATCCAAGCTGTAAGGGGATCGATTTTGCAGTTTCCTAGACGTTCACCACGCAAACATGCTTCTGCCTGAGGCAATTCCAACACGTCTTTGAGGAAGTTTTTGCTTGACGACCTTAATTTCTATCAATACAAAATGATGGTAGTGTAGGAACTCACTAAGAGAGACTGGGAGAGACGTAGAGAGTATGTGCATGCAAACCGTTCATCGTGATGCCATCGTCATGTGCAGCGACGAGGCACATTTCCATTTGTATGGTTGCGCAAATAAGTAAAACTTTCGCTATTGGGCTGAAATCAACCCTCTTGAACTTCATCAGAGACCCCTGCACAGTGAGCGTGTTAGAGTTTGGTGCGCCGTTTGCAGAATTTGCCATTGTAGGCTCATACTTTTTTGAGAAGTGTGAAGCAACAGTCACCGTCACTTCAGAATGTTACATTGAAATGCTTAAGAACTTTGAAATGGATATCGGGTTTCAACAGGATGAAGCAACAGCTCATACGGCATGGAGATCCATGCAAGTATTGCAGAAGATGTTTCCAGGAAAGACGATCTCCCTGTGTGGTGATGTTGGGTGGCTTTCACGTTCGCCTGATCTCGCTCCATGCGATTTCTTCTTGTGAGGCTATCTCAACTGGACGGTACACACACACCAACCTCAAAACCTTGAAGCCCTCAAGGTCGCTATTCGCCACGAAATCGTCGCTATTCCTCTTGAAATGGCCTAATGAGTCATACGAGCGTTCAGAAATCATCTCGAAGAGTGTGTTGCTAATGATGGCCAACACCTTGAAGACATCATTTTTAAAACACAATGAAAAAAATCTATTTTGTATATCCTTTCTTGTGTTGTAATGAAAGTTATTTTAACTTGCAGTGTTTTTGTAGAATAGACGTTTGAAATGTGGAATTTCTTTTTGGCTCACCCTGTATACGTCAGAAAATGTTTATTTTACTTACTATGTACAGGAAACCTTGAAATATCCAGTTTTAAGAAACTGGTACATCAGGTTTTGATCTGAGAGGTAATATTTCTGTGCCACCTAACATAAATCTGAAAAGCGAAAAATGAGCTCATGTGTTGAAAGGGATACAACTGAAGTAGTGCGTATGCTCTTTGGGAAAGAGGCAGCACACTGCTTGGAATAAGAACTTCTATGGTGACAGACTTTAGGTGTTTATTTGAAAAATCAATGGATTTGCCAATAAAAGTCAGCCATCAGTAAAATAAAACTGTTCTTCCTCTGGGTTTTTAAAGATCTGGGAAATGAAACATGAGGGCAGAAGAGTTTCCCTGGACCATAGCCTCCTATAGATCCTTTATGCAGGATATGAGTACAACTAGCTGAACATGCTCACTGAAAGATCCACGATATAAATATTAAAAATATTATAAAACATGTTCATTTTAATTATTGAATTACAGTAGTCAGTGTCTGTGCTGATAATCAAATGATTGCTGATCTGTTGGCTCATGATCAACTCAAAGCCAAGAAAATGCATTTGATCTGATCATCATGTTGAGAAGGTATGCCAAAAGCTCTAGTGTGGTGCCCTTCAGTTTATAAAACGTTTGTCCAGGCTGTGATGGGAGACCGTTGGCACACATTCATGTCAGGTCACTATGGCTGCTGTGATTAGGGGGCAGGTCAACAACAACAACAACATTTATTTATATAGCACATTTTCATACAAAAAAATGTTACTCAAAGTGCTTCTACTATGAAACTAATGAAGCTTAAACTTCAGGGTCCCTAATCCCCATGGGCAGAAATTGCATTACTCCACATTGCATAAAAATGTCTCTGTCTGCTATATGGGGAGGTTTAAAACCCCAACATGTAATATTTTAAAAATTAGTGGTGATCTGTCGTGGAACAACCCCATTGAAGATGGAAACAGTGGTTAACCAGACCTCATTGCTGGTTGCAAAGGGGCCCACATAACAGCTGAAGCTGTAGGGCCCCAAAAATGCAGGTCTACCACTAAACATGATAATGCTGAAGGGGACAGGCTTGCTGCAACAAGTCAGTGCAAACCGGCAACCTTTGGGATACCAGCATAGATCATTAGCTTCAGAGCCACCACTCCGCCATATTTACAAGTTTCTTTACTTTTAAAAAGATGCACAATATTAGTAGACAGTTTTGCTTTCTTAATAATCATTTGATGCAATCCTTACAAGAAAAAAGGCAACAATTAAAACCTAAATGGAGCTGTTTAATACTAACACAGGCAATTAAGGGTTCTGAATTCTAACAAGCAAGTTAATTAAAACTAAGCCCAAAAAAGCATATTACTTTAATAGGAAATAAATTAGTTCTAATTAAGCATTTGGTTAAAGCAAAAACCTGCAGCCACTGAGGACCTCCAGGACTGTAACTGAGCACCCCGATCTATTGGAATGTATTCTGTTATACATGTAGTAATAAAATGCACTGAATCTGTCATTCCAACAGATGGTGCATCACAACTATTTGTAGTAATAAAATGCATTATGACTGCTGGAATGGTAAATGCAATGCACTTTATTACTACAAATGTTTAGGATGCATCATCTGTTGGATTGACAGAGAAATGGCAACTGGATGGACACACTGATACAGAAACTTGTTCTTTTATTAGGGTGGATAATCTGTTCATTTTCCATAATCATTAAATGAAATAAACAAATTCCTCTGTGCATCAAGAATTGCCACATTCCTTCAGATTGTGCAAAGTGCATTTATTTCCTAAATAAATAAAAAATAAGTGGAGTATAATGCATTATAAAAAGCCCATGACCCAGAGAGCAGCAGTGCATTTTTACAGACAGTAGCTATGCGTTCCACCAAGTTTGATGATGCGCTCTATCGTACTGTTCTTTGGTTGCCACCTCAGGTTTATTACAAGCAAGCACGAAGAGAACACCTGCCAGCTGTTTTATTCCTTTGGATGCACATTGTATTGGCTTAGATGAATACATTGTGGGAACTACCAGCCCACTTTACCACAATATCTGTAAATAGTCCTTAGTGGTTTCAAAATCACCTGTACATTCAATCTCAGAGAATTTGCATGGGAGGTGTAATGAGGCTCCAAGAGGCTGGGTGTGTGAATGGGTATCATTTACAGCCCACCGGTTTCATTTCAAAACTGTGTAAGTGTTGGGCTCTGGGTCTGCTTTTCCTTTATGCTGCTGTACTCACTCTATTCTATACGTATCAGTCACCAGTACCTGTCCTTCCCTTTTCTTTCTTCCCATTTCTCCACAATGTCAATTGCAACACAGAAAGTATCTCTGTGAGAGTAGAGTTTGCTGCAACCTTAGAACACTTTTAAAAAGCACAGAAATAGACATTAACAGCTTACATTATTTAAATGAACTTAACAATACATCTATAAATGCTTTGATACATGCCATCATGAAAACAGAACAAATCTTAGTATTTTCACTGTTCAGAGAGCTGTCACAATGTGCATTTAATGTATTCTGTGCGGCTACAAGCAATGCAAGAGGAAGAGATGTAGATTATGAAGGATTTAACATGCTACTTGACGTACTTCTGACAGGGTTGGAGAAACACTCGTAAACTAACAAGTAACACAGTTTGCAATGCTCTTAGCTTTACGATGCTTTTGGGAAACTCAGCCCTAAGCTGTTTGCTGCCACATATTAATTTAAAGATGAGATGGATCAGCAGATGGTTAATGACTGCTATAACCCTGCATAATAACACAGAAAATAATACACAGATATACTTTCCAGAACAGGTTTTATGTATGCATTATGTATGCAAGAATTTGTTCTATAGAGTTCACAAACTGTCTCTAAATGACTGAAACACACTTTATACCTTATTGTTTCAGAACAGGAGTATGTGATGTGCTTAGGAGTCAGTCGTGTGCAGGGATGATACACATACTGTTTATGACTCCCCAGCACATACCAAACCATTTTTGTTTGATGTATGCATGAGATGTGCTGTTGACAGTGGCCACAATTTTGGAGCTTAAAAGTGAAACTGCTTGTGGTGTTAATCCTTTAAATCTGTTCAGTAACACGCAAAAGGACGATAAAATAGCAGCCTAGCGAACAAGCCTGTAAAAGCTTCCTTCATTCATTTGGCTCTGCTGTGTTCCTTTTACCTTGGAAGAGCTGGGAATGGAGTCACATTCGAGTTGACTGTGTTCCAGTAAAACAGTCAGGAAACCAGTATTGACGTGTCCAGGAAAACTGTTGTTGCGTTCCTCCATTGGAATAAATGGCAGTTGATAACAATGCATTACGTGGTAATTTGCCTTTCCAAACATTGTAGTAACATGTCCACAGATAGCAGCTGGATAGTACTGTGTGTACGATTTTATGAGACACAAACAGCCAGCAGTGCTAATAAACAGTATAATGCTACAGCTTTCACTAAAGTTTGCAGTGGACGTTGCAATGACTCAAAGTCGGACAAACTCAGGCTTGAAAGGGCCTGAGTTTCTGAGCTTGAAATTTGACTTAAGGGGGCAATCCCAGAAGAAAATTCTGACTTCCCACTTCAAGTGGAACACAGCATTAAGTCAATGAGGAATGACTAAGTGAACTAGATTTAACTGGATTATAATGATGCAGTCATTTTTAAGGTGTCTGTGAGGGTTAGGGAAATGTCTGCCAACTACACTGGACGGATTATTGTGGACAAAAAGGTGACTTGAGCTGTGCTGCACGAGTGTCAACCACTGCACTGCCATGCCATCAAAGAAGAAAGAAGGCAGTCAGAGACTTGCAATCATATATTTCACGTCAAAAGAAAGCAGAAATGCTAAAATCATAGTCAAAAGTTAGAAAAAAATACGTAGTCTTTTAAAGACAGAAACTTCAAAGTGCTATGTCATGATCAAAGCCAATGGAGAGCTGTCAAAAAGATTTGACATGTAAATAATAATAAATTGTTCTTTATTATTATTATTATTATTATTTTATAGAGTCTCCTGTGTATATGGGGGGGGGGTTGGGCTCCTTCAAAGTTTCTTTTTTATCTGCACGTGGCTAATTATCATGAATGCACAGGCCACACCTCCTTCTCTTATACTGACGTGGTACTCGAAGGTCGACCTGCACATTTGGCGACAAGCAGAGATAACTCGTCCCACTGAATCTGTAATGCAAATGATCAGCGTTATATACGGGGTGCTGGTCCCATCAATGTTGGCTGTTACAGCTCCAGAGGACATTGCAGTGGCCTCACAAAGCATTAAGGGATGCTGGTTTAAAAAAATTATAATAGTTTGGCTGGTTCAGGAGAATTATTAGTAAATAATTGGACAAACAATGGTGAACACGAACACAACAAAATCACTGCGAATAATGCTTTGGTGAAATATGCTGACCAACACCAGCGATGAAAACACAGTGGAACTGCTTTTATTTGGTGACAACCACTAAAGGATGAGTAGTTAGTCTGAGCTTGCTAGGCATAAGATCTGCTCTTGGTCAGTGGGTGCAAGACTGCAGTGGTGACATCACAGGAGTATCGAACGGGTAGTGAGGGACAGAGAAATTGGATACTAATCGTGACTATAATTACAGCTGCCACGATAATCGCGAGAAGCAACGATTACTGAATTTCATTTTGCATTCTCATGATGTCAAAGAACGAGAATTCCCAGGTTAAAATGGCATTAAACAGCACATAGGTGTTGTTTATATAGAGTGAGATTTCTGACAGAAATAATTCATAATAATTTATGAGAAATTTCCATTTAGCACATGAGAATTACATTTGCCCTTCTGAAAATTACAAGTGCCATTCTCAAAAGTGAACAAACTGTCAAAAATACTTCTTTGGATACACAAGGTATTCTCTTATCATGTTAGAAACAATCAATTTCTATTACCATGCATGTGCCACAGAGGTGGAAAGGTGGAGCACCAACCCACCATGCCAAATTCACAGATATTTCAGTTTGAGCTTACACTTTTTCTTGGTTTACGGGAAGTAAAAAGTAAGGTAAAGTACGTTGCCCACCTTGTAACAAGTATGGATTTCTTTCTCTTGTGTTTGCAGCAACCTCAATAAAAATCAAGAATTAAAATTAATATGTTGAACATAAACCACCTGACAACTTTTAGATGTTTTAATGCTAAAATGAGAATTGTCCGTAATTTGGTATTATTGTTTTCAGTAGTAATGTTGATGAAAAATGCGTTCCGGGCAAACTGTTGTAACAATGCACTCAAACTTTTATAAAACCATCTCAAATTCAAACATACGTTCCATCGGCTGAATGAAAGCTAAGCGAGCAGCACCAAGTCCAAATAACGTTAGGTCCAAGACAAGGTCTTTTCTACTCTATAATCGGTATCAATAAGAAAGCAAAACCCTACAACAGACACTGCGTTATAGTCATCAAAACTTGAGGCTCCGATTAAAATTGTGCACAATGAAGGTTTAAAAAAATGACCCCATTGTAAGAGATACAGCACACCATATCCCCTCCCCTGCGTTTACTTTACTTTATCTCAAACGTCGGAGGGGAACTGTATGTAAGCTTCTGTAGAACTGAAATGGATCTGAAACAAGTGGCGCTTTGTGCAGTGCTGATTTGTGGTTGAGCACGGCAATGGAAACAAGCCTGACTATAACTATTCATTGCATTGATGTGAAATTTACGCTGAAAGACAGAGGCTTACCAACACCATGCTTTCCTCAAGACTGAGAGGCTCATTGGCCGTCTGGGCTCGTAGGAGGAGCAGCAAGCTCGGAATGAGCGCAGTGAATGGCGTTGCTATAAATGATTGGACCAGACATCAGCACTTCAGCCATTAGCCACACCCACTGGTTAGTGAGAGTAACGTGGCAATTACACTACAAGAAAACACTGCAAATCACGGTGCTATTATACTGTGACAATATTTTCATATCTTATATAGGTAACGGGTATTTGCATGATAATGTGCACATATTGTGTAAGTATATGGCGAACCTGAGAAGGATTTAGACAGAGATGTTCTTTTGATGATTTGAGAAGGCTGTATTTCTGCTCAAATTCACATTATACAAATGATACAAGAGCAGAGCAGTATGTAACTGGTGACCCCATTTAACAAAAACACTTGAGCTTGCTATGGTTACATTTAATGCTTTTACATACCTGCACAACAGAGGTTGTGGTTACATGAACCTCTTAATCTTACATTGCTATCATTTAAGATTTTATTGTTTGCTTTGATTTTACATATACTGTACACATACCTTTGGTTTTCTTAACACAGCAAAACTTTAATCAAACACTTTCTCCACATTTTACATTTTTAAATGGTTAGTAGTGACAAAGGCAGGTTTTCCCCAAAAAAGGAATTCTTCTGTTATACTTAGATTTTATTTCATACTTATTGAATATTAATAATTTGTTATATTAGAAAAACAGTGAAAAAATGTAACAAATATACTGTATCTTTATTTCTAAAAATAAAATATTTTAAATACTAAACTTATTTTTTCAACCAATGCAGCATTTAACAATTTTTCATTGTTTCATTGGCAATGCTAGATATAAATTTCATTGTAATCTTATCAATCAAAATGAATAATCGCACTTATAGTATCAGGGACAATATTCATCAATTATTAATTTTGTGGTTACCGTAAACACCCACTGTCAAAAAAAGCATAGAATCGGGTCTGGCATTAACCGCTGGTAAACCTAACACACGTCTACATTTCTCTTCACTCTCACAGAATGCGCACACACAAACATTTCTGCTGCTCCCTTGCTGCAAAGGCGCAGTCAACACCTGCACAAAAAATGGAGGTGCAGGTATAGCTCAATTGACAAGTGTGATTGTCCACAATGGCATCATTTTATCATTTTGCTCAAGTGCATATGCAGGAATTGTGAATTGGCCCTCACACTGTCAGCCAAGCGCAGCAGCTGCTGTGGTAGCACTCATGTTCTGGGTATTCTCAGGTAGGCTCTCTGCAAACGTAATGCACATCACTCATTAACAACATGCAAACATGCTGCAGAATAAACAGTTAATGGGGAGGGTTAAACAGGTCGCTACATCGTTTCAGGCATTATCACCAACATGCAGCCACTCAACTCATGCGTTGTATTTTTCTACATAGCTGATGATAGTGTTTCTAGCTACAAGGTGGTACCCTCACTCAAAATAATTTATTAGCTTCTTCTGTATTTTAGCACAGTATTAGGCAGTTTGCAACCAACTTGTACTCAAAAAAAGCCTTGTACTGTAACTCGTATTATGTTTCATTTTTGCTGACGGCACCTCTTCTGCTTCTGAATATATTGCAGTATGACGACAACCTTAAATGTTGTGTCTCAGAGGAAATCTATCTGGCCTGCAAATGCAGTAAGGTAATGCATTTTGTCAAGGCAAATTTACACAAACAATGCAACCAATCAGATTATTTTTAAAGTAATTTAATCAAAGCAATGGTTAATCATTAAAATCAGTATTAGGTGTATGTATCTAATATCACAAAGCACCTCCTTTTGCCTCCAGATGGAAACACTTCCTTTGAGAACATTTTAGTCCGTGCTCACTTGATAACATCATATGGTTCCTGAACAATTTTCACCGACATATTCAAGCTGCAACCCCAATGTTCTGCCTCCTCTCTTTAAGGTGCACTACAAGGCTGACGTCTTTGTATAGTGTAGACCATTACATTAAACAGAAGTCACATTCGTGGTCATGGAACCAGCTTGACATTTGTTTTTTGTGACATGGCACATAATCCTGATGGCAGTGGGTAATACACTTGGTCATCAACAATTTTAAAGCACACTGTAGCATGTTAGTGATGCTCAGGTGGTATTAGGAGGTCTAGTGTACCATGAAAACATCCCACAAGGCATTAGACTAAGGCTATCAGTGAGCACCACTGACTCAAGCAACCCTAGATTCATGCTATTCATGCCAAATTCTGAACTTAATTTGTATAGTTTTACCAAAAATCAAAATTTGTCAATATTTTTCCCAATCTTAAGTCATCTACTATTGGTGTCCACATGCCCACTGCAGCCTCACATTCCAGGAGTGCAACCTGCTACTGCAGCTCAGCCACATTACATAGCCGATGAGATGTCCACTCAGAGAGGACCTTCTGCATGCACTGCTGTAAGCAGCTATTACATGAGTCCTCTGGTCCTCTTAATTCTTTCATTAAGTAGATGTTTTTGCTTATTGAACTGTAAGTTTTTATTTTTTTTTCTGATTGCATAATCCTGTATAGTGCACAATCACATTTCAGAGAAGATGGAATCACCACACCTATCACCAACAATCAAAAATGGCCAATGTTGCCTAGATCACAAGCGTATTCTAATCTTTTCTCTTGCCCATTTCTACATGGTAAAAAGAAGGAAAAAATACTACCTGTTAGAGTGTAATTTCCACTTTTGTTACTGAAATAAAAATAAATAAATTAAAATAATAGGAAAATGAAACAATGCAACATAAGGAATTACAACAGTGAACTTTACCAACTGTTCTCTTCAGTATGTTTTGTAAGCACCTGTCTCAGCCATCAACGATTGTCACCTCTGCTGTACTCGGTTACTGAGCATGTGTGACGTTGTCCTGTTCCTGCAGATGGGCCCTTGGCAGGCAGAGGCTTACGCCTTAAGGTGTTGTGATCCAGGGCATCCTAAAGCTGCTCTGTGGGGTTAAGGTCATGGAGAAGGCGACATTTGCACATCAGCATTGTAGGAATATGAAGACATTTAACTTGGTTAATTAATTCTCAGTTTTGCCTTCAGCAATGCCATGATTAATTAAATAAGTTAGTAAGGCTCCTTCTTTATCGTTCTCTGTTGTAAGAGGTCGTCTCTAGCCGTTGTGTCAAGGTAACTGAAGGTAACTGATTTTAAGAAACAGAATAATGCCATTTATTGATAAACACAAGGATTACAAAAGTATGATAACTGCATAAATATACAGACATAAACAGTAAGACATGACACAGACAGACAAACGTATAACATAGACAGACTGTCTGTTCAATGCCTATTTAGAATTTATTTTGGCACAGATAAACCGTTTTTACAATGCCAAGTCTTTAAGGGTGGTGTTAGATGTTGCGTGGAGTCGTCGTTATTTGTTACGTGGTCCTTTGTTCGTGATGTTCTGTGTTTTCCTCAGTTCCTTTGCAGTGTCCTCTACAACTTCATAGGAAAAGCATTTCTTTCTGGCACACGAGTTCAGATGCTGAAGTCTCATTGTTAAAGCAATGGTTGGTTCTAAGACCAGGCTCAGTCATTGTCACAGAGCTTGGCTTGGCAGAGTGGATCTCAGCTCTTAGCTCTCCAAAGAGAGAGCGGCTCATCAGTTATTAAGTTTCAGAGAGTGCAGATAGAATTTTTTTCCCCCCCAAGGAGAAGAGTGCAGTTAGTTTTTGAAGCAAGGTGTAAATTCTTATTTTGGACTAAAGTTACTTTCAACTACAAAATCAGTGCCTGCTCATAGACACATGATCACAATTATCACTCATTGAATTATGGCTCTTTGTTCGGACTTGTGTGTCTGTTTGGTGCTTTCCGGTTTGAAGGGCCTCTGCAAAGGTGTCAATTCAACTGAGTACACCTTTGTTATGAGATGAAGTCCAGGCTGGACTGCCATTTTTGAAGCAAGTTGGGGGTTTGGTTAAGCTGGATTCCTGCACTTCAGTTTAATCTGCTGTCTTAACAGGCCTGGTGTGCCTCTAAGAAGCCAAGCAGAACGGACAATGTCAATGTCCACTCTGCCCTACAGCATTTTTCTGGACAGTTATGACCAGAGCAGCGGTGTAGAGGTGTGAAGAGAGAACCCCTGACCGACTGTCTTACTCGAAGGCCAGCTGGGCACAGCCTGTCCCTTACTGATGTGGGCATTGTATCTACTGGCAGCTTCATCTGTTTATCTGGAACACAATGTTTTAACAGGAAAAACGTATCTCAGGTACCAACCTGGCCTTCAGCGCCAATATAGAATGATTCTGTCAGCTGACACAATGTGATTGAATTAGAAAGTCTTCTCTGAATCATGAAAACAATAAAAACTCTCCTGAAGATAGCGGGTTAACTACACAGTCCCTGGACACACCAGTGTATCACATATACCTAAATTTTAGTAGGCTGACTTATTCTTAAAAATATGTATTTTGTTTCTGATGAAATTATCAGTGTTGTAAATTACAATGACTTTCCGCTGGACACAAATCATCTGTATGATATATGACTTTTTTGATATCATGATTTTTACCAATAAAATTTCTTTGCTTTTCCATGCATGATATCAAATCTTCACATGAATGGTCAGACGTTTGCTGTTACGAATGCCTGTGGACTTATCCAGAGTTAGCCTTTGATCAGGACTGGCTTTCACTCCATCAGTTCAGTGCATATATACAATAAAACCTTTTTAACTGTGAAAGTCCATGGGAAACACCACTACTCATTTACCTACACAGTGCATTAGCTCTGGAAAATGAGGTCCACATGAACAACTGAAAAACCATCCATCTATAGATCACGTGTCTTCATTCAGCCAGCTTTTCAAGCAGATAAAACAACTTTACAAGATGATGCTTATTAACTGAGGAGGAGCAAACAAAAGATCAACCCTAATTTTTTTCTAACGTTTTCCCAAAATATGAGAATCTTTATAAACCAAGACATTACAAAAGTACCATGTGTGTTCCTTGCATTTTGTGTGAAATAATAGAAAAATATTATTTTTATCACTCTAGTGAGCCTTTGCCCAAATTCTTCTTAAAGTGACATCAGAGTTTGTTCTTTTCCACTTCGTGACAAAATGCTACCACCAGGTAGCCTGGATATATAGCCCTAAGGTCTCTTCAGTCCTACCTGGAGAAGATCTTCATCACCTTGGACATGAGCTGGGTCACCTACCTTCCATTATTTTGTACGATATTTCTTGCCACTTTCTCCTTCTCTTCTGTTCTGGCAGTTTTAAGACCTCACACGTGAAGACACACTGCCTGTCCACACTGGAATGCAAAGTTGCACCTTGAATGGGTGGACTGGGCCAGGACCAACCCTTCTCAGTGTCACATATGTAGTAGCCCATGCCCGGCAAGAAATCACTGTAAACATAAGGAACCTCTCATAATGTCTCCAAGCAAAGAAACACAAATTATGATGTTTTTCGTAGTCCTTCAAAGTTGTATGGAATTTAAAATTTTATATCTCTACCTGGGAACCAAACAATGGCTCCCTTCAATTCTGGGAGAACAAGGTTAGAAGTGTACAAGTATCATTTTAAAGAAAACATTCAGTGCTTGAAGCTGGTTGGGGGCATTATTGGAGGGCTACATATTTGGACCTTGCATGTGAGGTTTGTGATATTCTCATGTAACTGTATCATGTGTCCCATTGGCTAAAGCAAGATTGATATATCTGGATGCACTCTTCAGGATAAAAGATTAAAATTGAAAGAAGATGATTCACTTCATATAAATCACTACCACCAAAACAAGAAAAAGTAATAACACAAGAAAAGTAGAAATTACATAAAAACAAGCCTGCAGTTTTTTATCAGATTTTAATATAGGCCAGCTGAATTTAGGGTGTAACAGCACCTTTGCCAATGTATTGTGGGAGTTCTTCTTTCCCTCTATTCTACAAAAGAGTGGGTGCTTTAGAAAGGCGAAGTTAGGATTACAATGTTATCGCAATCATTAATGCAGGACCACTCCATTCGAATGGTGACTTGTCATGTAATGGTTTAAAAGTAAAGCTTGAAATTTGAAAACCATACCCAGTGTGTTTACTTTGTATCGATTAATAACAACAGTAAAAAGAGGGAAGATGTTGAAAGTGTTTCTCACGTGGGCTTGATTGTAAAAAGTACAATTTGACTAAAAGGGAATGTTTTCAGTGCTGCAACTCGAGATTTGCTTACGAGTTCAGTAATGACTCGAAGTGGCCAAAGTCAGTCCATTCCTAGCTCAATGAGAATGTCTCCTTCTGCAACTGTGTCCCCTGCTTTACAGTGCACGGTCTTCACCTGAAAATAAAATAAGTCCAAGATCATTTATAAAACTTCATCAGCATGCTCCTCATTGGAGTTGGCATAAATACATGCGTGCTACTCTAACAATGCCCAGTTTGAAAGCACATGCCCAGTGTTTTTCTAGTGTTTCGTTCTTCTGTCTCAGGTTCCTCACAACCCTGTACTGGCTTAAGCAGGCAAGAAAGTGCATGAAAGGATGGACGATTTTGCTAAAGTGCCTTAAAGCTAGACCAGTATTTTGAAGTTGCCAATTAAGATATCTGAAACTGGTCCAAAACAATAGCAAAAAAAAAAAAAAAAAAAAAAAGTTTAATCCTCGATAACAACGTTCAGAAATTCTGAATCTACTTATTTCAAAGTAGGGGTGCAAGGTGGCTGGCAGCATTGGGCTCAAGGCATGGAACCAACACTTCCCAGGATGCTTATCAGCTGCACGACAAAGTCACTGAAACATATGGCGGGTAATAAAATGTTATGTAAAGGACAGATATTCGCAAAATTACCTTGGCTGTCCTGGCAGCTGTCATGCTGTTCTGCATCTTCATGGCTTCTATTACACATATTTCCTGCCCTTCTGACACCTAGAAAACAACACATGAAAAATCATTCATTTTGCTTGAAAGAGTGCTTTGGGCAAAGTAAGCAATGCATATCACGTAGAAATATTGATTTGCAAATTATAATTTGTGTGTCTTTTGTTCTCTTTTTAATAATTTTGAGTACCTGAAATTAATATTTCAGTTTGGATTTCTGTTCTTAGTTAAAATAAGCCATCCGGGAAAAAAAGAGTGCAGGCAAACATAACAGCCCGCACACAGACCATTTTGCTCTGATATTTGTTTACAGATTTTGCTAGAAGCTTCTTTATGCGTATTCAGAACATCTTTCAGGTCATTTTCTGAACCACTGCCATATTCAGGTGATGCTGCATTAAACACTGCTTGGAGAATCCTGAGCATTTATTCTGAAGCAGCTGCACATGTCTGGGGACCATCTAGCCACCAGCTGCATCATGATGCGTCTGTGCCCCTCTTTGTCATGTGATACAGTCCAGAAAAGTTTTTTTGGAGGTGTATTGTAAGCTTCACTGAAGGGGAAAAAGAATCCATCACAATAGACCAATGCACTCGGATCAAACTAGGATAAACTGAATGAATTTCAAATGAGCGTGTTTCATCCAGCCTGCTGCACACTCACCTTTGACACAAGGTCGGGGTTCACATTCACATTTGATTAGCACACTGGCACTCATTAAGCGGCATCCTGCTTGACACAGAAAACAAGTTGGCTGAAAAAAACTTTGTCAGTTTAATTCATGACGCTTGGCAATTTAGGAAGTCCAACTGTCACAGAGCATTTTGCAGATTTTCAGACATCTCTGACTAATGATTTATAGGGAGTGATGGCAAATACAAAATCGAGTGAAACCAGCTGCTTGCAATAGACTGCAAAATTACTGCAATGGATACAGGCTGCTTCTATTTCCGCTTCTCTGACAACTCATTGAAATCCTATTAAATCAGGTAATTTGTGGATTTTGTCCAGTTCCATTCACCGAAGAGTGAATAAACAGTTTTACTTATTAAACAAGCACTAAGGAAGAATCCTGATAACTCCTGTTAACTGCTTGGCTACGGCATACAAAAAGTCTGCCCTCTATTCACTTAGCAATTTGTAATTATATCTTTGTTAACACTGGGACATAGAAAGGCTTTATTAAGAAAATGGAGTAATGACTATGATTAGTGCTGGCATTTCCACAGCATTATGCAAAATACTTTAGGGACGTAATTTCTCCATGTTCCATTCTATCTACAAAGACCATGTCTGGTCAGCGTCCTCCAACAATATGATTAGTTGCTATACCTGTTGGTTAGCAGATGCACCAAAAGAAAAAGATTACTTGTGCACTTTTTTATGGTAGGGGGCCTCACTGCTAGAAGCGGTCACATGTCCCTAATACTGAGTGCTGCTTATGCAGGTTATGAGTCTAAGCTGGCTGATAGCTTCTGTGCTAACTAATGAAGTGCAAGACTGGCACCTGCTAGATAAGTCAACAACGTTTACCAGCTCTCAGTAGAGGTTACAATATAAGATTGCTTTTTTCCTGATATTTTAATATATTCATTTTTATTAAATTATGACCATATTTGTTATCTTACTGTTGTCTTTAGTATATTCTATGTAGATTTTGTGTGACAGTGTTAATTTCCCTTTGGCAATTAATAAACGATTGTTCACTCCCTCTCCTGCTTATTGACATACACTACAGATTTGAAAGAGAAAAATATTGCCTGCATAATCAGAAACCTTACGATGAATACCATAGGGGTAGGGTTGGGAGAACTCATTCCTAGGGAGCAGAAAGTAAGTGTGAGAGGTTTAGGGACGAGATTAAAAAGTAGAGTGGAAAGCAGACTACTTTGCTTGGTGCTTTTAAAGATCTAAAAATGTCATCACATTTTCAATTTTCTAAGAACTGCATCTGTAGGATGAGTGTGTAAAGTCTTAACCATGTTAAAATATTGTTCACCACAGCTCATGAAGCTCATACCCTGACAGAGAAAGTTCCATTTCATGTAGTAAAAAGTCTTTGGCTAATCGAGAGAGACAGAGGAAAGCTACCAGTTGAGACAGAGCAGGTGCTACCCCTTAAATATGGAGGAGATATATATTATTGTCAGTTGCACAGAAAAAGCAGATGAAAGGTGTCAGATCAGGATAAATTTAATTTAGTAATATTCGGTTGCAATCACCTTGCCATGACTGTTGACAACATTTTCACATCAGTGTTGAACAGTGATATAGAACAAATAATTAGAATAATCTCCTGGTCCTTGCTATGTTTTCAGAGGAAGGTGATCGTGGCTGAATGTATAGAATAGATCAACTTATACAAAGATATGGCAGAATGTTTCATATAAAAATATGAGAGGGCCAGCTGCTTCCTTTGGGGTTCATCACATCTGGAGCCTCTAAGTTCTGATAATGTGACAGGGTAACCGAGGAAATCCATATCCTTCATTGTTAGTTTAGGGAGAGACAGCTTCTCTAGAAAGATATTCACTTCAATGGGGGATGTACTACAGTTATCAGAAAACAGTTCAGCTCCAAAAAGCAATTATTAATAATAAGTGTAGGAGCAGAATGCATTAGGAGCAGGGCGAGGAGCAGCTGAAAGTGAGAAAATGCAGAATGATGATCAGAGAGCAAAGCCTGCTTTAAGTCTCCATTAGAAAGCCATATTATTATAATCAGTTCTTGACCGCGACCAGTGACATGGGGAAAAGAATGGAAAAGACTTGGCAAAGGACTGAGGAGGCAAAATGAGACCACTAAGTTCAAATCAGAGGCAAATTTACAAAAACAGTTAGTTGATTACAGAGTGAGATACCCAAGTGGGGGTTTGGGGCTTAAGCAGAGGATCCTGAAAGTATTCGCTTAATCTTTCAATTCTAAAATTTGTCTGGTTACAAAAGAAAGAAAGGAAGGCTGAAAGGGAGTTGGGCAGTAAATGGCACCTAAAGCCATCTTTTCTCCAGCAACATCTGATTATATATAAAAGAATCTGTCAAGTTCACCTGGCCAAAGTTCAAAAACTTTTAGCTTAAGACCACTCCTCTCATTAAGATGCGGCACATGACGAGGCTCCCAC
Source organism: Polypterus senegalus (assembly GCF_016835505.1). Taxonomy (NCBI): domain Eukaryota; kingdom Metazoa; phylum Chordata; class Cladistia; order Polypteriformes; family Polypteridae; genus Polypterus; species Polypterus senegalus. Next base: position 149,279,023 of record NC_053155.1, read on the forward strand.
CAGTTCTGACATTGAGTGTTTTAATCATGCAGTTATTCACAGAAGTTCAGTTTCTAAAACGCCATGCATACCCTTATTCCTGTTAGAAAAACAGGATATTGGTCTCTGAGAAACCAGGTTAACACACAAAACCTGGTTGCAGTTGAGATGTTGTAGTCTTTGTCTGTCTATTGCACTCTGTTAGCCTGCGTAGCCGCAGGTCGAAAACGGTGGAAGCATCAACATATTATTCCTTCTTCTGGATGAAATAACCTGTCTCAATATTTCAGAAATCATTACATTTATGGTGATGAGCTGAACGTACAGTGCTAAGCTTAGTATCACAATCTCAGGAGACACAGGATTCATGGCAGCTCTTAATGACGTTTAATCTTCTTTTAGCACATTTTTATAAGATCAGAGGTCTTTGCCAAAGGAGAGCTCCATAAGTGGACTTGTACACACAAAATGGGTTTTCTCCGTGCATGAGTCTGATTCACTGGTATCAGCAGATTTCTTAGGAGAGTAGAAGGCCTCTGAGTAGGTTCTTCAAAACAAATGCAGCATCCTGACGAAATGATCATCAGAGTGCTATGCTCATGTTCTTCTTCTTACTGTTAATCAAGTGAAATAATTATGGGTCGTGCAGTATAAGTTGGATCAAAAAGCACTGGGTGTGCTAGGCAGCCATCATAGACAAAATGTCAAGTGATCTCATCACAGGCTTTTTGTAAATGACTGGGACCATGGCTTTCTTGCACTAAACCAGAGTATGACTTAAGTCTTGAAAAAGTGGATCTGAGATCCGTCAGAAGTGATGTTTTAAAACAGAGCATTCCTCAGAATAAGCTAGTAGCTTGAGAGCCTAAGAAATTTAATACAAAGCTGGGTGGCTCAGGAGCAACCTGGAGCAAATTTATGTAGGAAGGGAGATCGGAATGTTTTCCTGAGCACCTTCTTTGAGACACTCAGTTTTTTGTGGATGTTCTCAATGCTCCTGACTAACCAGCTTCATTTTTTAGGTGGTGCCCTCGCTGCAGAGAACATTCTCTTCTGGTTTGGGATGAGATGTTACTACAGAGCCTGAACATCTATATTTATTTATGTATTCATCCCAATATTCTAAAATTAGAATGAATTGAAATTTTGGTGGTGTACAAAACAAAAGAAGAAAAAAAAATTAAAGATAAGGCGTATTACAAATGATGCATTCTAAACAAGAAAAAAAAACAAAAACAAAAAACAGTACACATATACAAAATAAGCTACATTTACCTGTAATAAAACAAGAGGGATAATAAAATTCACTATATAGATTATAGACCACAAATTCAAAATATTTTCAGATAAAATGCTTATACGCGTGTTGGCGAGATGTTAAAAATGTCAGTTTCACTACATATTAAGTAAAAGCAATATAAGACCAACTATTTTTGGCTATGAATGGTAGTATGGATAACTTGTTAGATTCTTCAATGTGTTTTTGAGAGGACATGTGCGTTTTAATGTTACACAACTTAGCATTGAAGTTCACTGTGCAGAAAAGCCAATAAACCCTAGAATCATTAGCGATGCATGGCTTCAGCTTTCCTTTGAAATTTGCCTCCCATTCTTTTCTGTACTTTTGCAAATATAAAATTGAATGGGACATCTTCAACCAACATCAATCAAAAACCTTTCTTTAAATGTGTCAGTTACTGTGTATGAACAGGACGCAAGTATTTAACAAATTTCTGTTATTGACTTAATGCAGAATAAAATTTGGCAGAAATTGGAAAGAAGTAAATTGCTCGCTTTTTGACTGCTTGAAAAAAAAATAGCCTTGCTATTAGTTAAATCGTTTCAAGTTTCAAACAGAGAAAAGACACTTTCCCAAATGGAGCAGCAGTTGTGTTTAACAACTGGTTGTTAGCCAGAGGTGATTCTGAGAACTCTGGGGGCCCTAGCAAAACAACTCCATGGGGCCCTCCAACTAACCCACCACAGAGCTCCAACACGGTAAAATGTATTAGCATTATTTCAGAGCAATGTCTAAATTAATAAGATAAGCAGAGAGAATTTAATAAACACATTAAGTAAAACACCATCAAAAATACATTAGTAAACATAAAAACAATAATTAAATAAAGTAAATAAAAAATAAGCAAAAAAAAGCAAACAAAACACAAAATAAATATGGTAATAAACATTTTGTACATAATAATATATAAAAAATAAATAGTGCACATAATAATAATTAAAAAACAAAACAAAAAGCTCATAAAGATATTTCTGTAACTTTCAAAATGAAGACACACACAGACTGGGTCCCTTACAGGTCTCAGTCACACAGCCAAGCAGAAAACAGTGCACTGTGTACAATCTGGCAACAGAAATCTATAAACAAATGTCAATTTGAATACACACATTTATAAAACACAAGTGTTTTTTTTTTTGTTTTTTTTTAATTGATTTTATTGTAATCATTCCATACAAATAGATCCACTTTTACAAAAAATAGGATTGAAAACAAATCAACCCCCACCCCTGAGAAAGAGAGCATGGCCAATAAGTAAATTGATGAGTTTAATAAGTGGATAAAGATAAATGGAGAAGAAAAAGAATTGGGAAGAGAATCTGCTTCCTCATTGCTTTAAGAGCTTATTCTAAAATATTATTGATTAGATCCTGCCAGGTTTTAAAAAAGTTCTGCACAAATCCACTAAGTGAGAATTAGATTTTTTTTCCAATTTCAAATAATATAAAACATCAGTTACCCACTGACTTAGAATAGGAGAGTTAGGATTCTTACCGTTGAGCAAGATAAGTCTGTGTGCCAATAGTGTAGTAAAGGCAATCACAGCTTGTTTGTCCTTCTCCACTTTAAGCTGATCTGGAAGAACCCCTAACACAGCTGTTAGTGGGTTAGGAGGGATGGTGACACCAGGGCTGTCTGGAAAGCATTTAAAGATTTTGGTCCAGAATGATGTTAATTTAGTGCAGGTCCAGAACATATGGCCCAATGAGGCTGGAACCTGATTGCAGCGTTCGCAGGTTGGATCTTGCCCTGGAAACAGATGTGCTCGAGATATAATTTTAAGTTGAATAATTGTATGCTTTGCGCATATGGAGCTTGAGTGAATTCTCTGCATTGCTACCTTCCACTCCTTTTCTGATATGTTGAGTGAGAGATCCTTTTCCCACTGTACTTTAGGATCTTTGAAAGGGAGGGACTGTAAAATGATTTTATATATTGCAGAAATGCTGTCTGAGTCCTCGAAAATGAGCAAAATACAAGAAAAGTATTACAGGAGTCATGTTTATTTCAGATTCATGGTGGCTAATGATGATGTTTAAATCTTTTTTGCACAGTTTAATTTCGAAGGAGGATTTTGACAAAGGAGAACTCCAGATGATTATGTGTACACGTAAAAGCAAATTTCAAAGAAACCAGATTTCTGCCTTAACAGGGTTATTGACCTTAATCCAGTTATGAGTGTGCATGTAAACACAATGAGAGAGAGTTGAATGGGGTGTCATTTGAAAACTGATATGCCCCACTTTTTTTAATAGGTAACTGCTTATCAGTCAAACTGAAAATCCCGAACTGCCTGCGGGTTTCAGAGTAACTTTGGAGGAAGAGAGAAAAACATCGCAACATCATACAGGGGCATGCAAAACAGCATTTTAATGGCAAAATGCTGAACTGCGATTATTGCTGTAAATAAAGAAATTATTTTATAATTTTTTTTTTTTTATATAATTTAGCCTTACAGGTTGGTTCTGTTGCTGGACCCAAAACATGGGGGCTAAGTTTTAAGCACTAATAAATAAAATTGCAACCATTAAGCAAGTAGGAAATGCTGATCCTCAACCTTCCAGTTCAAATATCACTAAACTGCAGTGAGTTCAATATTCAGTCCAATCTGATTTTCATCCAGCAGCTGCACACTTATATGATTTTTTGAGATAATATCATCTTAAATAAACATTCATTCTTTACTTTAAACAACTTCCTGAAGGAGTTGAAATGATTATTTGATCAACTGGACAGAACGCGAAATAAGTTATTGAAACTGAAACGGGAGACAAAGGTCTTTGACAAGTTTATAATATATTTCAAAACTTTAGTCACAGGCACTGGTTGGGAGGAGAATACTTTGGTTACAATATTTAGAAACTGTTTATCTGATGATATTAAACACTGAACTGGCGAAATATATGTTAGGGGTAATGCTACTTTTTTTTTTCTTTAGGTTAAGCCAAAATAATCAGGGGTCAAAGTAAGGAGCAAAAGCTGGACCCTTTATATTTCCCACAATTAAAAAACTCAGCCTCTCTTTCAAAGAACAGCTGGAGCCCAAGGGCAGGCTGGTATGGTTACCAAAATTAGCTGCCCTAAGCTTTAGTGCCCATTCCATGAGGGGATGGGGCCACTCCCAACTAAAAACTAATTTGTTTCTACCTGCATTGTTAGGTAAAAAGAAAACTTAAGTGTTTATTGATTTGGGTGCAGCAGAGAACTTTACTAGTCACACATTTGCTAAAGAATGTGGTCTGGACATAAAACCTTTAGAATATCAGTATTGCTTTAGTATTGCTTATATTGATGGTGGTGGAGCCAATACATTTACCACATCTCTGACTAAGTTGTGGGTAGGTATGGTTTACCATAGCTTGAAAAACATTCACCTGTCATTGACTGGGAGACCAGAGAGCTTGCTTCCTGGAGCCCAATTTTATTTATTATTACTTATTCTGTCAATCCCATTTACATAAGGCATGGATTGTGCAAAATTCCACTTGTTCTCAACATTTCTAAATGAGTTAGGTCAAGATTTATTTTAGCAAACAACAACCCCTTACTCTTCTCTCTCACTATCCTTACAACTGTGCCATGCACCTTCTGCTTAGTGTACCGTTGCCTAGGAAACTAAGAATATGATCAACTATATTCAAGAAAATGGAGGTAATGGATTTATTTGTTCTTCTAATTGTCCTATTTCTTTTTCAAAAAAATGATGACAGGTAACATCTGTGTATGGATTACTGGGACCTCAATAAGATTATGAATATGATTAAAAATAAATGTTCTCTGCCATTGATCTTTTCCCTCCACAAACAAATCACTGGCTCCATCGTTTTCATAAAATTAGATATCCATAATTCTTATAATTTGATTAGGATAAGGGACCGGAATGAGTGGAAGACGGCATTCAACACTAACTCAAGTCATTACGAGTATTTACTAATTCCAATCCTTATTAATATCATCTTCCAGGATGTGTTGGTTCATTCAGTGCTAGTTTACATTGACGACATTCTAATCCTTTCTAAAGATTTTGAATCTCATATTGGCCATGTAAAAGAGGTTTTGTCTACACTTTGGTTAAATAAATACTGTGTAACATGAAACTGGAAAATTGTGAATTTTGTTTCTGTCATCTGTCTTGTTTTTTAGCTATTATATTAATCATGCAGGTTTTCTAATGAACCCAGAGAAGGTCTCTGCTCCTGTAAAACTGGAAACCTTCTGATAGTCCAAAGCAAGTTGAGAGATTTGTTGGCTTTGTCAATTACTGTAGCCTTTTTATTAAAAATGTTAGTTTAGATGCTCCTATTACAAATCTTACAAAGACGAGTTGTAAAAAAGTTTTTTCTTTTTTACCTTGAAGGGTCAAAACAGGACGGAGTGGTGGCTCAGAGGCTAAGGACCTGCTCTGGTATCCCGAAGGTTGCCGGTTCGAATCCCCGTCACTTTCAAAAGAAATCCTACTCTGCTGGGCCCTTGAACAAGGCCCTTAACTATTAATTGCTCCAGGGACGCTTGTAAAATGGCTGACCCTGCGCTCAGACCACAAGGGGTATGCGAAAATTAACAAATTCCTAATATGAGAAATTGTATAAGGCGAAATAAAGAACAAAAAAAAAATGCATTTCACATGTTAAGAAAATTTACATCTGCCGAGATTCTTCAGCACCCAGCTATTACATTTCATTTCAGTTGGAAGTTGATGCATTAAGTATTGAAGCAAGAATTTTTTGATACAAATAAATTACATCCATGTGCTTAGTTTTCCAAAATATTTTCTACTTCTGAACAGAACTATGATGTTGGGTATGCAGAAATATTAGCCATTAAGCTTGCTTTGGAAGAGTGACTATGCATCAGCTTGTCATATACAGTTTACTGATCATGCATATCACATGTACAATATTTAAAAATGCCTGAATGCTTGTCAGGCATGCTGGTCTTTGCTCTTCAGTTATTTCTCAATTAGTTAATGTAATTAATAGTGTAATTTGGAGGTTGATGTCCTCTTCAGAATGTCTGAAATCGATGAAGCTAGTTTAGAACCAGAAAATTTAATTACTTTGCACAGGTTTAAAGCAGGCAGTATTTCTTGAACTCTCCGATTTCTACCAGGAATCTCTTCAAGCTATGTGAACCTTGTCTGAACCTTGGAAAAGGTGTTAGAATGCAACCATTCATCTACTTTTCTAGTTTACATGTAGGCTTTTGTTCAGCACTGTTTATCACAGGTTAGTCTACAGCAGGGGTATCCAAATCAGGTCCGGAGGGCCGCAGTGGCTGCAGGTTTTCATTCTTACCATCTTCTTGAATAGTGAGCTGTTTTTGCTGCTGATTAACTTGTTTTGCTTTAGTTTTAATTGACGTGACTCAGACCTCTTAGTTGTTTCATTTTCCTTAATGAGCAGCCAAACAATAATGAGAAGCAAAATAAGCCGCCACATGACCAGCTAATCTGAAAATAAAGAAAGGTGAAGGTCTGGGTCATGTTGGTCTGCTCAGGTCACCAAAACATCTTGACGGTGGTCTTAGAATAAACAAAAAATCAACATTCTGCTGTGGCAGAATGAGAGCAGCAACACGTCATGATATTCAGTAACAGCTTTAATTAACAGCAAGAATTGGCTTCTCATTAAGAAACTGGTTGGAGTGAAATTGACTGGAGTTTGATGTTCCAATGTAGCTGGTCATCTGTTGGCTCGTTTCACAGCTCATTTCTGTTTGGCTGCCATTTAATGAAGAAACAAATCAATTCAGAGGACTGAATCCTTAAAAATAGGGCTATTAAAATGAAGGGAAAAGGAGTTAATCAGCAGTGAAAACTGCTGGCTGATTAAGAAAAGGGTTAGAATAAAAACCTACAGCCACTGCGGCCCACCAGGACTGCAGATGGACATCCCTGATCAATAGCTAACTGTAATACTACAGTCTCAATGGTAGTCAACTGATTTTTCTAAAGGCGCTCATTATATTCTGCTTAACTCTGTTCCATCTACAAAGCAGTTGCTGGAAACTTTTATTAACCACTGTTTTAAACTATTTAGTCTTCCTAAGTCTGTTTTATCAGATCATGCTCCTCAATTTATCTTTAAATTTTGCAATGGATTTTCTTTTAAATTTGGTGTTTAGGTGAAACTTTCCTGTAGGTACTACCCAGAGTGTAATGGATTGTCAATAAATATTATGAAAAAATTCTTAGATGTATGAATAATTTGTTTCAGTTTGATTAGTTAGATTTGTGACCCTTTGTAGAATTTTCTTGTAATATTCTGCAAATTATTCTGATGACATTTTTTAAATGTCAGCATCATTTTTTGTCCCTCATGTTACTTTGTGTTTCAACAGATTCCAAGATACCCATTCTGTCTGAATTCCTGAAGAAGCTGCGTGCTAGATTTCCTAGCTGCATTTCAAAGAAGTATCAGGCGTGCTAATTGATAATGTTCTTGACATAGTAAATTCGTCACTAGATACGGGGGTCTTCCCAGACTGTCTTAAGACTGCTGTAGTTAAACCCCTACTTAAGAAACATAATCTTGACCCCTCAGCTCTTGAAAATTTTAGACCCATTTCTAACCTGCCTTTCTTAAGTAAAGTTCTGGAGAAGGCAGTCATTATGCATTTAAATGACCACCTAAATAAACATGCTATACTTGATAAATTTCAGTCGGGTTTTAGAACAAATCACAGTACAGAAACTGCACTCGTTAAAGTACTAAATGACTTGTGGGTAAATGCAGACAGAGGCCATTTATCTGTTCTCATCCTCTTAGATCTGAGTGCTGCATTTGACACCATTGATCACAACATTCTTAGAAATCGCCTTAGTCAATGGATGGGCCTCTCTGGCAGTGTCTTAAATTGGTTTGAATCCTACCTGACAGGGAGAAAATTTTTTGTTAGTTGTGGGAATTACAACTCGAAGACACATGATATCCAATATGGTGTTTCACAAGGCTCTATTCTGGGTCCGCTGTTATTCTCAATCTACATGCTTCCGTTAGGTCAGATTATCTCAGGGCACAACGTGAGCTACCACAGCTATGCTGATGACACACAGCTGTACTTATCAATAGCACCTGATGACCCCGATTCTATTGATTCACTAACACAATGTCTGACTAGTATCTCAGAATGGATGAATAGCAATTTTCTCAAGTTAAATAAAGAAAACTGAAATCTTAGTGATCAGCAATAATGGATACAATGAGGCTATTAGAAATAAACTGGATACATTAGGATTAAAAGTTAAGACGGAGGTAAAAAGCTTAGGGGTGATTGTTGACTGTAATCTGAACTTTAAATCGCATATTAATCAGATCACTAGGACAGCATTTTTTCACTTAAGAAACATAGATAAAGTTAGACCTTTTGTATCACTGAAAGATGTTGAGAAATTAGTTCACGCGTTTGTTTTCAGTCGACTAGATTACTGTAACGCACTCCTCTCAGGACTACCCAAAAAAGACATAAATCGTTTGCAACTAGTGCAGAATGCAGCTGCTAGAATCCTAACTAGGAAAAGAAAATCCGAGCACATCTCTCCAGTTTTGATGTCACTACACTGGTTGCCTGTGTCATTCAGAATTGACTTTAAAATTCTGCTTATGGTTTATAAAGCCTTAAATAATCTCACTCCATCTTATATATCGGAATGTCTGACACCTTATATTCCAAATCGTAACCTCAGATCCTCAAATGAGTGTCTCCTTAGAATTCCAAGAACAAAACTTAAAAGAAGTGGTGAGGCGGCCTTCTGCTGCTATGCACCTAAAATCTGGAATAGCCTGCCAATAGGAATTCGCCAGGCTGATACAGTAGAGCACTTTAAAACACTGCTGAAAACACATTACTTTAACATGGCCTTTCTATAACTTCAATTTAACTTAATTTAACTTAATCCTGATACTCTATATGTTCAATTTCCTCAAAATAACTATTCATGGTGGCTCTAAAATCGGTACTGACCCCTACTCTCTTTTCTGTTTCTTTTACCACCACCACCTACTCAAAGCTTCATGATGCTCCAACAATGATGGATGGATTAAAAGGCAGAAGTCTACGTGACCATCTTCATCAAGCCCTTCCATGAGAACCCTAAATCCAAAGAGGACTGTTTCATTTATGTTAGGTAGAATGCCCAGAGGGACTGGGCGGTCTCATGGTCTGGAATCCCTACAGATTTTATTTTTTCTCCAGCCGTCTGGAGTTTTTTTGTTTTTTCTGTCCCCCCTGGCCATTGAACCTTACTCTTATTCGATATCAATGTTGATTTATTTTGTTTTATAATTGTGTCTTTCATTTTTCTATTCTTTAATATGTAAAGCACTTTGAGCTACTGTTTGTATGAAAATGTGCTATATAAATAAACGTTGTTGTTGTTGTTGTAGATAGACTAACATCCAAGAGCACTTGTTGAAGGCTGGAACATCTGCCAAATGTTATGCAGACAAAAGAAGTGAGCTGATGAGAAGAGTCATCTGCCATCCTGTAAACTCGGTCTGTGGTGCATTGAGTCGTATACTATTATAAAGTATATTGGTCCTGTAATATATTGGCTAGCTTTGCCAGCTCTTTTTAAAATGAAACCCTCTTTTTGTGCCACCTGCCTAAAATCTATTCATTTGTGCTGTTTAGCTGTGTATTTGTCTCCTCTTCCTCTGATTAACATGGAGGAACTTTGAAGTTCAGGACATTCTTGATTCTCAAAAATGGGATTCCAGGCATATGGTCCAGCAAATCATTTATGGGTGTCTTTGTGAAATATTCATGCTCTGCGGCTTTTTGCCACATTTCATTAATATTTTCCCTTTTAAGCCAAATGCCATTATAAAAGGTGATTTTTACTGATAGTTTGATTTTTATTTACATAATGCTGCTTTGCATGTCACATGACCTTGATCAGCACACCGATGATGTAATAATGGTTAGTCTATAAATATGGAAAAGGGCACAATACACATTATCCTGCAGTGGATAAAACAATTTCAAAAGAATCTCTAGCATCAGTTAGCTAGTATCCCAAGTAGGCCCTAGTGTTAGAATGTTGTTTTTGGTTACGACTTTTACTTTTTCTTTGAATCTTTTTTTTTTTTTTGTCTTGAAGAATTAAAAAATAAGAATGGCATGTGATTGTAAAACATAATACGGTATAATAAGGTATAGTTTTAAATCCTTAAATCTGCATTTCAAAAAATGTTTGGTGTATTTAAGTGAATGAAAACGAAGCATTTGCTCTTTAACACATTATTTTAAAATGCACAGATTAAAATAAAACAGACAACTGCAAAACACTTGAAGGTACACAGGTCTCTGACTAGTAGGTGGAAGGAGTGGAAAAGAGAGTTCCCTGTCATATGACAGCCTGTATGTATGCTTAAATATCTGTATGATGAAAACTACAGTGAGAAGAATGTCAAAGAAGCGTGGTGGTCCAAAGATGAGACTGTTTATTGTTATCAAGGATGTATGCATCACCCATTTACTTTGTTGAGCAGTTTGTATCTTTTTAAAGTTATCTATCTTGCTGTTTACACTGGGGCCACTCAGACAGTAAGCATACTATTGTATTATTGGCATGCTTAACTGTACTGGGTTCACAAATACAGTATTAACGCACACATGGAACAGATTGGCACAACAAATACTACACATGATGCTTACAACACATACTAGTCTAACCATTAAGATTTTCTGAAGGTGACATGTTGTTGCCTGAAATCTCTGCTCCATCTGTTGCCCTCCGCTTTGTGGCACTCACACTGAATGTGTTGCTCTCTCCCTGTTTAGGAAGCTCCTATACAGTGTTCTGTTCATAAATACTTATTTTCAATATGATATGGGATCCTTGACATGATATGCAGCACACCTTTTAATACTTCACATGAAAGACTATAGAGTCAACGTATTCAAATATAAGTGTATTAACATTGGGATACATTAATGCATTAAATACAGAGAAACAAGGCATTCAACTTCTGACTGGCAGCAAAACCTAGATCACGTGTAGATAGTGGTGCAAGTCTACAATCAACCCACTTTTGGACATATAATTACAAAGGAATTTTGTTGATGAGAACCATGAATACAGATGTGTCAGGAAATCATTATGCATAATAATGTTAAATCTGCTTTTGTTATTTCAAATATGATTTGTCAATTTGTTCTCAATCCTACTTTTTGTAAAAATTGATTGATTTGTATGGAATGATTACAATAAAATTAAAAATAAATAAATAAAATAAAATGCCTAACAGTACACCTTATCAGCTGATAAAATGCCTTTTAAGCAGACTTCCATACCAAAGACTTGAAGATCTTTATGTAAACCCCCCAGTCTTTTCTTTTTTTAAATACTCACTGAGTGCAAAATATCTAATAAAATAAAATGCTAGTTTAATAGCAAAGCAGGGGATGACTAATATATCTCATTACTCTCCATGCAACATTCTAGAATGGAAATGCAAGTGCAGGCTTATTCTTGGTAATAAATACTCAACCATAGTCATAATCTGTTTTAAGTTTATGGTTTTAGAATTGTCTGTCTGTCTTGAGATATAAATTACACGCAACAGCAAACATAAATAGAATGTCTTCACGTGACCGCAGTTAGGTTATATGGTTAACAGAACCATCTTCCGTAAAAGAGAGAAAGAAGAGGAATTAAGTTTTCAGCAGGATTTCCACGACCAAACTCATTTAGAAATGTTGAGGACAGTGAAATTTTGCACAATCCATGCCTTATTTAAATGGGATTGTATTAACTGGCTCAAGTTAATGTCTGCATTATTCATTTCTATTAAGCATGAAAAATTAGGTGAAGAAGTCTGAAATTGCCGATGCAAAGGATGACTGCACAGCACCCAACTTCTTAATTTCATCCTTTAGAGAGACAAAATAGGGTGATACAGTTGCTGGACAAGGTTTACAGTAACAGCTGTGGTCTTCCCACAAGGGGGTGGCCCTTCTTTGGCTTGTAGTCGGCTTGAAACAGATTGAAAAAATACATTACATCTCCCTGGTCACACATCTTTCATTCATATACAAATGTATAAAGTATAAAATATCTGACTCAAGCATTTCTAGGACTTAAATGAATATTGGCCTTTTAGTAATGAATGCACAGAATTTTTTTCCCCCCTTGACAGTCAGTCAGCTGTATATTACTGTATATTGTTCATACGCCAGAAAAGAACAAAAGGGGCAAAGTTGATGAAGAGCACTTTAACATCCTGCATTTTCTCTCTCTCTCTTCTTCAAATCTGTGAGCATCACATACAGTAGGAAACAGTGCCAGTGGCATATGGCTTTCCACAATACTAAACATTCATACAAAAGACAGGTCCATCAGTCATGGGAGTATTTGGAAGAAAAAAATTAGGGCCTGATGGATGGTGTTTAGAGTTTACCTGCTGCTAATACATTACCCGGGAAACAGAGGTTTCACAGCCCACATGACACCAGAAAATGCAGACCATGAAATACAACACTTGTGAGTTCACATCATGTACGCCAGTATATACCAAATAATAAATAAGCTATTTAAACCCTCTGCAAGGAACCCCAGGTCAGGCCTGTGCAGGCCAATTAATGCACAGCATCTGCTGTATGGAGGCAGCACATGAAGAACTTCCGAACGATTTGGGCAATTAAAGGGAAACCGTTTCCTGCCTGGTCAAATGTTTCATTACTAGAGTAAGCAGCAGATCATTCTGTAGATTAGAACAAATTAACTCATTATTTGGGACCTTTTAAAAAAAATTCTATTGCAAAGTCCTTTTGTTTTGTTTTTTTTTTTTTTTCCTTTCTTTGGCCCAGTGTTTTCTGCCAAATTTAACAGAAGGCTCTAAGGGGTTACAGGGGTCTACCAAAGTATCACCTTCTGCTGCAGAATGGCTACCCAATAAGGAGAATCACTCTGAACCCTGCTGATTGCTGTACAAAGCGAAAATCCTTTAATTAGGCTATTCAGGCTGCCCCTTTTGATGTACTAGAAATAAGATATTTCACTTAAAAGAAAAAGAAAGCCCCTCCTTGTCCTGCAGGTCCTAAAAAAGGAGACCAAGGCAAACTCAAATATTCAAATAGTATTCATATAGCAGCATTTTTGAAACTATTTTCAATATATACTCATTTTCTGGTAATGTTTTCAAGGTCAAAACTCAAGCACAGTTCACCTTTGAATGTATCAAATGTCAAGTAAAAGAAACAATGGTCAACAAGATGGAAAATAATAAGGAACCATCTTTCAAATAAGGAAGCGATAAAAGTCACTTCCATGTAAGAGAGGCTAAATGCTCATGCAGTAGCTTTATTCACAATATGCACCAATATTTATAAATATGCAGAAGTTAGGGGAGCTTATATGGGCTCTCATTTTAGATGCAACAGATGCATGAACAATATAAATATATACATTTATTAACATTTTTGTTTTCTCAGTCTTATTGAGTGCTAAAGTAGTATAGCACAGCCTATACAGAGTGTGCCCAGCCATCTTTAAAATGCACTCATCTTCTTGAAAAATAGCATACCATTCAGTATAACTAGACTGCTGCAAGAATAGCATATGTAAAATAATTCAGCATTTTATCAATAACCTTATAGTCAATATGAAGTGTTTTCTTTGTAGTGATTTTTATAATAAATTCAAGAGATTTGTTTGTCTGTTGAGGGGAGAAAAGACAGTTTAGCACTGAATTAATTAGCACCACAACATACAAAGCTTCCCTAAGGTTTTGTGTCATTTGCAAATATAGTATACACACACTACAGTCTCTTACCTAAAGACATGAGAAAATAATCTTTACATTTAAATGTCAGAAAATTGCCAAAGGAACATAACCATTTTCCCTATTTCACATCTGATCATTTGGCTTTAGGCAGAAAGCCATCATGAACAGTTTTCATTCTCTCACTATGCTGTGCAACATCTGTGTTTCTAAGAAAGCCAAAAACATTCATGAAAAATACACAGATACTGTATTAGGAGATGGTAAGCTGTTCTAGAAATTTCAGTAGCTCAAATCAAGGTTAGTGATTTGACAGTTTAGTGACCTGTTTGCCCCCAAAGTCAAATCTTATATTACAGACAGGTAGATGTTGCATATTAAATTTTGTTCAGTCTGCAATAAATTGTGTTGATTCACTTGAATGTACCAGTCATGTTACAGAAGGTTAAAACACTTAAACTGATGATTGCATTCAAATATTCAGGGAGACGACGTTACCAACCAATATGTTTTCCCACACACTGTTACAATTAATACAGTATTAGTTTAATAACCTTCTAGCCCAACACACAAGCGTTCACGACTTTCATGAATTCAAGCAGTACTCTTTCTATACGATACACCATCCACATTAGGTGCTCGGTTCCACAGAGGTTTATTCTTTTCTCCCCTCCTTTGCCCTTTGTTAGCTAACACAAAGTCATTTTCTTATCGCGCCTCTTAATAATGGAACCTGGTGACTTCCAAACTTCACCTGCATTGCACAAAGCAGTCAATAAAAGGAGAACTCTTTTGCTGCCAGACTCACAGTTAGAAACAAAACTGTGAATGGAAACGAGGGATTGAACTTCCCCTCACCAACTGCCTAGCTGCTGGTTTTCAATGGCCCTGAGAGTTGAAGCTTCCAAAGCTGTTGCGGATATTTATCAGCTCCAGTTCGACATATAAATTCAAGGCCATGGTGCAAATAATGTGTAATCTTTCCTGAGCTAAACAATTTGAACAACTCTTTTTTTTTCCCCCCCCAAGTTTCCTTTGCTTCTGTTCAGGCACAAAAGAACAGTTGGTCTATTGGTGTTTTAGCCACTACTGCATCTTTGCTTCTTTTCATTAACCCTGTCAATCAGGAGCCATTAATGAGCAGTAAAATCAAAGAGAAAAGAAAGAAAAAAAAATCAAAACAAAAAAAAAAAAGCTTAATAACAGTCTCCTTTCTCCAGACTACTTTACTACTATTTAATAAATAAACCTTCTCTGTGCCCAACCAAATTATTTACTTGTAGACATCAGGACTATTTAAGATTAAATTATCCGAGAGGTTTTAGCTATAAACCTGGAGTAGTTCTTACTTTGGACAATGGATATTCCTGTTCCTTTCTTTAACTCGCTGCACCTTACTATTGCACTCTTCAGAAGAAGAGCAGATGCCCCTATACTGGCAAGAACAGTGAGATGGGGACGACACATATAAGTGTGACAGTAAAGCAATTCATCAACTACCCACCATAATCTAATTATATATGGCAAACATGAGAACACAAGGAATTTTTTTTCTTTATCATTTTGTGGGAAATCAACTCAACACTGTAGTGCAGTACAATCAACATTCAAACAGAAAAGGAACCATCTTTACTCGTCACTGTATTTCCCTAATGAGTACTATTTAAGACACACGGCAGTACAGTACAACACAGCTACACATCAACAACTACAGCACAGACAGGTTAAGAGACTTGAAATTCAGAAAGTTAGTGGCAGGGATTGAACTGCAACCTTGTGACATAACAGTTAATGCTTTCGTCACGAGAGACACTATCAGGCAACAGAAAGAATGATTTCAAGAAAACAAATTCTACTTTGGCAGCATGCACAGAAGACTAAGCTCCAGCATTACAAGAATTGCATAGCTATATGTACTATTTTTCTTTTACAAAAAAATCTTTTTTCCTTTCTACAACTAAGTTGCCACCATCTGCGATGAACCACACAATCATAATAATCCAAAAGTGAAATAGTTAAGATGGACCTATTAAATGGACATGGTTTTTTATATTGTGTTTTGATCCTAACACAGTCTCCAAAAACAAAATACATTCCAATATTAGAAATTACTTTTGGCTAAAACATACAACATATCTTTGCTGTAATAAGAAATTCTGCATAGTACACACATAAAAATAAGCCACGTGACTGCTGGAATTGCATCTTTTAGTCATGAATGTCTATAAAATGATCCTACTGTTAGCAGAGAAATAAACTGTAGAGGAGGAGGCAGAATTTTGAATAATTTGACACAAAATTTAGACTATAAAGAAACATCCATTTTTACATTTTCATCTCTAATGGTATATGCATCAGGGCTACGCAGTGAGTTAAGGACAGAGTGTGAGATTTTAGTTTAGCCTGGCTCTGCTGGCTGCTTCATATCTTAAGTCCAACCCAGTAATTTCTTCCTAAACACTCTCATTGGAGCCTCAACATCACGGCTAGGCATATTTGAGCTTAGCATACCGTATGATCATTATTATTTATATAATCAAGAACTTCAACCCAGTTTAGTCTAAAAAAAATAAAGCGTGAAACCAAATTATCCCCTTGTTTTTGGCTGCATTTATTCTCATTAAGAAATAGATATAAATGATATTATATCCTTATAAAAATGTAACGTTATTAGATGCATTTCACATTGTATGATGGTGAATCTTATCAAAATCAATAAGGGAATGCATGATCTAATAACCACTCAGATATATTGTATGTGTAGGCTGCTTTCCATTACAGCATCTGAAAAATAAAGAATTAAAATAACAATCCACACAGTCATAAATAAAAACTGTGCCCATCCTGGTTGCACTTGGCACAGAGCAGGAGCTAACCAATGTACTGTAGGAAAAAATGTGCAGATGTACTGATAAACTGTGCTGTTAAATATAAAAGGTATAAACTACGACAGGCTTGGCTCATTGTCAAGGCAAAAATGGAAACATTTTCAATATGCTTGTATGTTGTTCTTTTAACCTAAAGGTTTAAGTTTTCAATGTAGGATTAAATGTAATCTTTTTTCTTTTCTTATACAGTTCTTTGCCAGAGCCTTCATCTGGAGAGAAACTATAGCCATTATTCCATGGACCATTCAGGGGACACACAAGGCTTATTTCCTTCTAAAGGTATCTCAAGAAAGAATGCAAAGAAAAAAAAATCATGTTTTGATAATTTATTCAAATAATTATTGCAAAATCTAATTTATTATATTATTATAATTCTTTCTTTGCAAAGGAGCTACAAATTTCAGTACATCACAAGAAAGTTTCCTCCCTTGACACAAAAATCCATGATTGCCTCTACTGAAAGGAACAAATTCTTTTTAAATACAAAAGTGGATGCTGTGCATTATTCATCAAGACACTTCTCATTTCTGATCCCTACTCTGTACATGGGCACGGGTATTGTTAGGTAGTTCTGCTTGATGTAACTTGTGAATGCTGGCTCTCTGCTGGGACCTTTGTAAACTTGTGTCCCTTGAGCTAGTTCTGCAAGCAGATGTGGAGATAAATAAATAAAAATGAGCGTAACCTTCAAAAAAAAATCAACACACAAACTGCCAAGTACCTTCTGTAGCTCCAGTCACAGGTCCAGATGTTAGGTTGTCCTGCCTGAATGTTATTTTTCTTAGCAAATGATTCTTCAGAAATGAGGAATTTTGTCTTTTAATGAAAACTGACAACAGAGCCACAGAGGCCTTCCAGTTAAATAGTATGCGTCTATAACAACATAAGTTCAAATGGGCATTGTCTCAGTTGCCTTGTATACAGTAACACAAATTATTTAGAAAAGTACACTGTATAGCATGATATACTGTTGCACGAAAGCTAAAAGGTCAAATTATATATTGCAATGAAAATAGTAATTGAAATATATTAACGCCTGAATAAAGGAAAGTGACAAAGAACAAACATTTACATCAGGTATATAAATTGCCTAATAAAATACATATATATATATATATAAATAAATACATCCGTGAAGCAAATACCATACACAGATGCATGATATACCTACATATATAAATCTTCAGCACATAAGTACTGTATGTTTGTGAAGATGGAAATGCATGCAAGCCTGAGAATTCATCACAGTTTATATATTTTTAGACTAACATAAAAGATTAATAGGAAACATTTGTTCTTATTTGTACATCTACTATTTCAAATATCTATGGAAAATAAATTGCCGAATAAACTGGACTGTTACTATAACATTTGTAAAATGTAGTGCTACAACAAAATAACTAAGAAACACAAGAACCCTGACTGGATCCCAAAAGACTGACACATTAATATCTGTAATAACTAATCCTGCTTTGTTACATTAAGGTATCAAGAAGAATATTAATACTGGGAGTGTACATTTATGTTTAGTAGCCACTATCTACATACCTACAATTGGGGGTTGCTACTGTTTTTCTTCACAGTACAATCGGAATTCATTTTATAAAAGCCTGGATAGCTCACTGCTTGTAGTTTATAGGATCTTTTCAACCAAAGCCAACATATTATTGAAGTTTTCAGAAAAAGGGTACTGTTTGCTGGTTGACAATATTAAATGGTCATTCTTTCACACGTATTCTTGATAGAAAACATACACACTGTCATTTTTATGGAGCCAGTCTGAAATAATGACATGCTTTGTGACATGGCATGTTATCCTGCTGGAAATATTTATCAGAAAAAGACTATGCTGTGGCCATTAAGGAACGAACATGATCAGCAACAATGCTTACTTACTCTCTGGCATTCAAATGACACTCAGCTGGTATTAAGAGGGCTAATGTCTGCCAAGAACAGAGTCCCCAGACCATTATACAACCAACACCTGTCAGTGCCACTGACACAAAGAAAGATGAATTCATGCTTTCTACAACAAATACTGACCCTACCATTTGCATGTTGCAGTAGAAATCAAGATTTATCAGACCAGGGGACGTTTTCCTAATTCCAAATCATCCAGTTTTGATGGTCATGTGATGACCAGTAGGCTCATCCTCCTATTTATAGCTGACCCAACCTGCGTTACTGGCATTTCTGCTAGCTTGATTAAGTGTGGCCATTCTTCTTTGACTTCTGCCTTTATAACAATATGTTTTTTGCCTACAACTCTGCTTCCCACTGTGCTTCTTTTGTTTCCTGCACCATTCTCTGTAAATCCAAAGAGTCTGGTGAATGGAAATTCCAATAGAGCAGTTGTTTTTGACATGCTGGAGATTCAGGCATCAACAATCATACCATGGTCACAGTTGCTTAGATCGTGCCTCCTGCCTATTCTAATGTTGTCTTGAACAAGAACTAAACCTCTTGACCATGTCTGAATGTTGTTTATATTTAGGTTTAACTTTGCTAGAATAGCCTCCTTACTCTCTCAAACTAGTCCATGAAATGGTTTCTCCTTCCTGTGGCTAAATACTTAAAGTGAAGTCAAAACCTAATCTCCTTTTAAACACAAAGATGGAAACAATTCAAATGCTGTAACTGGAGACCTCCTGAACAGTCATTGCACAACAATCATAACTGATACATTAAGGAAAATAAAAAACTAAAAAAAAATTAAATATATATATATAATTTTGGAACTTTGTTACAGCTTGTGAAGTGGTGTGCTCTGTCAAACCACTCAACCTTGATAGTATACTATATTAGTAGGCTAATATCATATCTTCAGTGTTTTTACAATTCAAATTTGTATTCATATTTAGCTGTCTTTTCATCAAACTGGTCTTGATGACAATTGCTACAAAAAAAGTAGAAAACCAATCATGCTTTCAAAATTAAGCATCTAGTAAGAACTCAGACATTAAATATGAAGTTAACATTTAAGTACATACGATAACCAGGACACTGAATTTTTTCTTTCCCACAACAGCTACCGATTTTACTTCAAGTGTAACAATAAGAAAGTGTGAATTGAAAATCTGCTGAAAATAAATGTCTGCTTAGAAATAAGACCAGGCATACCACAAAATCAAAGTATGCAGGTTTTCACATGCACCAGAGCAGCACGTATATAAAACACAATATTCAATCTAAATGTCAAATTATTTGTCTTTTTGACACTCTCTTTGAAATTAAATTACATGGTTGTCCTTCTGTAGAGACAGAAAGTGGATATACGGTATCTAGATGGTAAACTGAAAACACAAAACAAAATATGCTTTTTACATGGTGGTGTAAAAGAATACACACATTTTTCCTGTCGAAAAGTTTGTAAATGACACACCAAACATCAAAGAATGAACAAGGATTGTTTTATCTGCAACTACTTCCTGTATAACTAACACATTGGCTGCCTTTTACAATGAATGGCACCAATAACGAAAGCACAATCATAATTCACATGAATTTTTACTCTGAACAGCTTAACAATGAAAGGATTAAAAAGATTAAAAAACATATTTTACATCACAAATATAAGCTAGCAAAATGTGGAACAGATAAAAATAAACCAAAGCAAATTAACTGTTTGTTTATGCTGTATTATTTATTTTTATATTGCTGCCTGGGCTTGGCTCATTTACGGCATTAAAGAAAACTGCCTGTGCCATGTTTTTGAGTGTACTTCCTCTTCGGACATTATGTTTTATATAATGTAAACAGTGTTTGATTCAAGTTCATATTGAAAAAAACAGGAAATGTTAGTTTAAGCTCATTTACAGAATAGGGGACATCATCTTTACAGATGAGAAATGTACAGCAGAAAAATAGTGAAATAAGAATGCATTGTTTTTTTTCTAAGGGGGTATGACTGTCCTGTAGAGAGAGAGAGAGGGTGTCCTTTCTTAAACATGGTTATATGATGTATCTAATATGACGAAAAAGAAAAAGATCAACCACTTGTGTCAAATTCCAGTAATATGTTTTGCTTTTTAATCCTGTGGAATACAAACAAGTTTAGATTAATGGCTTAGGAAACCAACATTAATATGTATGCTTCAATAAAAAGTTTTAGGACAAAGTTAACAGACAGCCTTGTAGCTCTTGTTAGACTTTCATATCACCAATGATGTGGTTGAGAAAATGTAATGATGGACAAAAAAATGCCTCTGAGTGCATGGAGCCGAAGGTGAGGCCATCTAGCCACCTATTGGCACCAAAAGCTGACACTGCTCTTCCTCAGTTGAGGAGGTTGGTGATGAAGAAGAAGGATTTAACTGAAATCCCTTTCAGTACAGAGTGTGTGTGTGTGTGTTTTCTTCCTTTAAAAACATACATTTAATGCTACCAAGCCCAAGTCAGTTAGAACAGAGTAATCTGTTGAAATTCTAACCTACTGCAAACAGCCTCATAAATGCAATAAGGACAAAGAGGGGGAAAAAGAAACTAATTTGTTATTTGAAAAAAATAAATTCTTTGTTGTTTTTTGGCTTTGCACACAATTGTTTGTGCTAAACTGGCTTAACCACATTTTCAAATGAGAAAAAAAAAATTGAACCACAAAGTTCACGAGAAAAGTCAGCATGCAGCTTAACTGTAAACTGCAAAGGTTATCACAGACGAGCTTTTTAAGAAAGCTAATTGTTTGTAATAGAGCATTTTTCAAGAACAATCAAATATTAACAGTACCTGTTTTTCACATGTCTGATAAACATTTTTACAAAAATAATCCCGTTATTCTGCTCACCAGTTGTATTATTTGTATCACAATGATGAATTGCAAACAATAAAACAATTATGCTTTGACAGTCTTACTAAGTACATGAAATTAACAGTTTAGGTGAATTATAATACACAATATTTGTGCTATTCAATCAGACAACAAATTGCTTTATTTAACTGCACATATGGTACTTTAGATTGAATGCATAAATCCAAAAATGAAGGATTTACAGTACCAAAGAAAGTATGATGTTGAACATGGTGTTGTTTCTCTATTTTTTAGTAGAAAATGATATAATCATGAAGTACCGCAGGATTATGTAATTGTAAGTGAAATCTGCACATTTTCCAAAATATATTTTTATTAAATAAAAGTGCAAAATGTCTCGTCCAGAAAAATGGAATGTAAAAAGAGTTATCTTAGTGCATCCAGTTATTTCATAAAAAGTCAGATATTGTTTATTAAATTATAACTTTACTGACTGTGTAGTTTTAATTGACTTAAAAGTGTAAAATTACCCCAAAAATAGATGACATCGTATATAATCGTCTTTTGAGAATTTCAAGTAAATCATCCTTCAGCAAATTTCAACAGAGCAGCTCTCTTTGACCATTAGGTTGGGTCTTTTAGGAAGACGTTGTGTCAACTTTCATTTCCAACTGTTCGTTAATCTAAATTCTCCATAAGCAAGCTGCTCAACCACCAAAAGTATTTTCTGGTCATTTGAAACCATTACAGTGCATAATATCCATAACTTCAAAACAATCAAATCTAAATTATGCAAATTTTCTATAGATAGCAATACTTTCAAATAAAATTTGTTTTCTCCTAATTAAAAGAAAATGTGTACTAAGCCTGTTCACGCACTGTTTCATATCACTATTGTGGTAAATATGTTAAACTTGACAAATTGCTATTCAATTGTGAAAACACTCATGGATTACAGAAAATCTTTTTTAATAGTACGTGAAAGGCTATCACAGTCTTCAAACATTCATTTAAGGATTTCTACAGCATTCAATGCATAGTGCAGGTAAATTTAAGTAAAGTTGACACTGCTTTTTAAAAAGTGCACTGTTCCTTCATAACAACTCGGCCGTGAAATTATAATGGATCTCTTTCAACAGCCAGCACTATTACAAACGATAAAGGGCATTAGTGAGGCACTAATTTAAAATTTTGTACTTTTACTGCCGTTTCAAGAACTTGGGAGTTGTCTGGAAGCTCTAATTGAGGCAAAATAATGACAGATAATAGGAAATAAAAGAAGGTTTGAGAAATGTGGAGGATAGGCCTCCATTGTTTTGTTTAAAATGCTAAAGCAACAGCCAGTGATTGTATCATAGCTATTTGTTCGAGCTGAGCTAGTAACGTCTTTCACTTAAAACCTGCACAATGCAGCAACAGGGCTAGTACTCTCAAGTAAAACAGCTGCTTCCACAGATAGCATCCCTTCTTCTTTCCACCCTCTCAAGTTTGAGATCCACTTTACAGCACCATACTTTACAAATATCAAACATATTGGAGTAAAACAAAAAAAAAATCTTGTCTGAAAAGAGAAACAGAATAGTATTTGCTCATGCAAATGAAAAGCAGAAACAAAGAGCTCAGGTTTCACAGCAAGAAACAAAAATAAAAACTACATTTCTTTTAAAAGATTGAGCACTTATTTAAAACATCATCTTACGTGCTGTAAAATAAGCAAATAGCTGACAACTGACTCTTAGACAAAACATCCCCTTAATTAAATTCACTTTTCTGATGTCCTTATTTTAACAGTAACATTGTCAGGAGTAATTCAGTAATCATACATTCTATTTTCTTTAATATCATGCACTCAGAGGAACTGTCCTCATTACAATGCACCATATTAGAGGATTTTTCTTTGTTTTCTAAGCATGAAATCTTATATTTCCAATACATTATTTGTTCCACTTCAGCAGCCGATTCCAAACTTTTTTTCCTTAACCTCTGCTAAGCACAAAGCAAACCCTCCTATTTGGTCAAATAATGGAGAAAAGTGTTTACCATATCACCAGGCTTGACAGAGACGGCTACCACTGAGCCAGGCATTGGTGACCTCAGGATGCTACCGCTGTCTTCTGGGACTTTCTCTGGCATGTGTTTGTTGAGGTCTGCCGCTTTTCTGTTGAGCACTTGGATTTTAAACTGAACAAAGAAAAGAACAACCACAAAGAGCTTTAGTTTTGATCACATTTTTTCCAAAACCATTTTCTTTCAAACTGGAACGTCTACATTTTCTAATAAACCTGGCTGGAACGGTTGATGCGATAGTGATTTCTCTACACATCAGCAATGCTGCTTGATATCTCACATCAAACATTTAGATACAACCAAATAGCTGAAAATATAATACATAAGCAGGGGGAAAAGATTAAATCTCAGAAAATTACATTACCAAAAACTAAACTTTTAAAAACACAAAAAGAAGACTATTGAAAAGGATGTACAACATACATAAAAGTGTAAGTTAGACAGATAAATAAACACAATATACATGCATTCCTGAATAAACAAAATGGTACATTATCTCCTAATAGAACAACCTAATGGGCAAAGTGCTGTCCAACATAACAGATTTTATACATTATAGTTGTAGGATTGATGAGTATATTATAGTCTGATTCTGAAGAGTTTTTCGACAATGATTGAAACCTTGACTCCTTTACATGAACTGCAATAGTGACATTTCTTTTGTGAGTAATTTTATTGTCAGCATTGTCTTCATAGACACACAGAAAAGAGGACTGAAAACATTTGCATGTCTAATAATCATGCACTTTGTGCATGTTATTTTTAAATACAAATTTGTTTATATAAACATATAAATATTTTTAAAATAAACTTTCTTTTCACATTTATTTGGAAGAGAGAGAGAGAGAGCATGCGCCGATTACAGTGTGTTGCTGCACCCACCACACGCCAGACCAGACCACCTGGATTGGGACCCGAGTGCAGCCATGCACTGGATGACAGTGAGGTTTTGTTTTGCTTTTTTTTTTTGTTTTTTTTACAATGGCTTTGAGTAAGAAACAAAAACAACAACAAAAAACTTTTTTGATGAATGACTCACTGTGAAACAGCTCACTTCAATACCCAAAGAAATCCAGTAGATGGCAATACATCTCTTTAATTTTAAAATTCCCAAGTTGATGAAAAACTTTAAATTATGTTGGATGTACCTCATTTGGATTTGAAAATGCATATACAGCAAAAGGAAAAGGAGCAGTAATAAATATTGATTGAGACCCATAGTTGATTACAGGGTCTGCAAACAAAATTCAGACATTCATAATAAAAAAAAGTCTTAGTCCTTTTTACCTTGAACTTAACTAAATTAAAAAGCTTTTTTTAAGGAAATAGGTTACATTGGAACAGTTTTAAGAAGCAGAATAGGATTACTACTCCATTGTATTTTATGTTATATAGGAGATTAAAAGAATAAAGTAACTAAATGATAGAAGAGTAGAATAGTATAGCATATGCATTTACAATCAATCATTTGCAATGAACAATATACATTTACAATTTCAACTCTGTCAATTTTTCAAATAACATTTACCAATATTATTACATGATTTACTGTTGATCACTTTATATATCTTATTCATTTGTAACACAGTTTTGCCCCCTCTGCCATCGTGCTGACCGCTCTAACAGGCACACATGCGATCTGCAGACACACCTATGCAGGCTCTGGTTAGCCAAGTCCGTCTACTCTTAAGTAAGAGGCTCCGTCAAATATTAATAATATTAATGCCACAATTAACTATAGATGTGCAGTCTAGGAGCTGAATATTAAAAAAGAACTTGTTTTCTTCTTTGATATTATTCATTTTAAATTACTCAATAATATACATTATACAATATCTTTGTAGAAATACATATACAAAGCATTTTTTACAGAAACATGTTCTAAGCATGGAATTGTAAAGTATTATGTTTTCAGCATAATTAAGAATAATTACATTTAAAAATGCTTTTCAAGCATCTATACACGTGTACTGTGAACCTGACATATCTTTGTTGACACTGACTGCATGAAAGTGCTAAATATTTTGGAAACAGACTTCAAGTTTAAAATTGCAAATTTTCCTTTAGCTAACTTCACAATATTTTTAAGATTAAAAAAAACTAAATTTGTTATTATTGTGCACACCCTCATTTTATCACGGAGAACGCTGTTTCTCTTCTTTCTTGCACTGTTATAAATTTGTTTAGCTAGTTTGTATTCTCTGTGCTTTGAAGCCTAATGACTGATTGTTTTTTAGTCCCACCTTTCTGGCAATCGTTTTTGTTATATACTGTAAATCCAAAGGAAAATCTCTAAATATGGCAATGAAGAAATGACATTTAAATTATTTTCTTTATTGTAAAGCCAGTATTTTCTAGGTACTCTGAAAGGTAACAATCCATTTGTAAAATGTTGCAACAAAAAAAAGAATTGCTGTAATACAGACGCTGTTAAGGTGCAGCTCTTCAGTTCAAGAACTGCGCTCACTTTGCTAATTAGAAGGAAAAACGTGAAATAAAAATGGCAAAAGTAAAATAAATTTAGTTTCTGGAAAAATAATGAAAAACATAATAAAAATCTCTTGTAAATTAATCATCATTGATGAGATGATCGGCAAAATAGGAAACACGCAAAGTATAGAGAGGCAGAAGGAGTTTGTGTAGTTCTAGCACATGAAGAAAATGTTGAAATCATATTTACAGAGAAAGGGCTTTAATGAAGAGGTAAAATATGTATCACAAGTTTTTGTTCTGTAACAGCCATATATGACAGACTGGTATATGCCTGTATTCAGTACTAATATCTTGGAAAATAAAAGGGCAGACAAATATTTCTTTTCATAGTACAGCGTTCTGAATCCTGAGCTTTAAGGGGATATGCAATGTAATAAACAATCTATTGTAACATTTGTGTCTCACAAATACTGTACAGTTAGAGGAGCACATTTAGGATGTGTAGAATTTGCACAGTAATACACATTTGTTGTGCCAAGACTTAGTCTTTCCAATGTCTCCCGAATTTCAAAACTGAAATGAGCAGTAGCATAAAAACTGAACTTGAGTTTATCTATGCCGCATCTTGATACTGTTAATGTACTCAATAAAATAAATAAATAAATAAATAAAACAAAAAAAAGCAGGGTGGCAGGTTGAATCTGGGAAAACTGGAAGGCTGCACAGTTGGGACTGGTGCAATTACAATACCTCATTTTCGATTTCAGTCTTTTAGGCAAACGTCGCACAACAGGATGGAGACAAATTAGGATGCTGTAGTGTCACATTCTGCACTGTTGGAATACTGTAATGTAAGGCCTCATCTGATTTGGAGGCTGGTTTTGACAGCCTTAAAGAAATCCTACATTTAACAGGCTGCTTTATGTAATTACACCATGTAGGCAGAGCCAAGTGGCAACTGACTACCTGGATTTGAGCCCACCATACAGCTAGTACGAATACCTTAGGCTCACTTTGTGACTCTGATCAACTTGCTTAGATTGCTTGTGCTTAAATTTCTGAGACTTTCCTCACAATGTGTTAATCAAGTGCTACATAATGGCATTCATTAAAAAAGCAATGTTTAATACAGAGAACAAAAGCTGAGAGCATCGTATAGCCAGTTGGGACCGTGTAGTAGTTCATTTGAATGGCCTCTGCTACACTGCAGAGCAAATCCCCATGCCTGTGCAGTGATGGATCGCATAAGCAGTTTAGACTGCTGCATCTGAATTGATTTAATCCAGTTTATTTTTGACTTTTTGTCAGATGTCAAGCCACTCTTGTTTCAAAGTCACAACAATACGTGCGCTGAAAGACAGAAGCACTGACAAAGAAAGATTTGGCATCATTTCCTGATTATTGTCCTACTTAAAAAAAAAAAAAAGCAACTCCAACAAGTCAAATACATAAAACATATACAGTACGTCTATGATGTGAGCATGCAGTACTTACGGGATATATAGTTTAGTACCTTTGGGTGAAGTTCCAAAGTACCTATTGACCTATCAGCTGCTTCAAAAGCACAACATGAAAAGCTCATAGCAGAAAAGGATATTGAAACTGTAACACCTCACTAAGAAGTCTGTCTGAAGGACAATAGCTTGGAGAGACTTGAATTGCTAAAAAAAAAAACTTTTAATGTTTTATCAATAAAGAATGTTTATTAAAAAAAAAACCTCATGAAATGAGTTTATTTTTGTAAAAACCTAGACATGTTGTTTGTCAACATAAAACATAGCTCTAATCAAGGAAGTCTGCCTTGATCTGTAGAATATGCCGCCAGTGTACAATAATGTTTGATCCTATTCTGTGATGATATGCAAACTGAAAGACACTCAAAATGCAAAAGAGCTGAAATACTCAACTAAACATCTGGGTTTAAGTAGAATTATTTAATAATACAGATGTAGGAAAGCACCAGAGGGTATTATATAACATTTTATTTGAGTAAACCTCCATTTAATAAAAGAAAATGGGGACCTAGCCTAATTCTAAGTGCAAAAAGAACCTTTGTTTGTAGATATTAGCAGGAGGTATTAAAACAAAAAATTAAATGAAATGCATTATACAAAAAAATACGGTGTCTGAATGCAGATTGAGCATGGCCAATGTCTTGGGTCATGTCAACTGTCAGGTATGAGGGACAGACAAATATGCAATGCTTTTTTGAACTTCATGGTTTCCTGACACTGTTCTCAGAATACCCATACAGTTAGGCACCCATTTCCTCCTCTTTTAAGGCAGAAGGACGACTCATTATAGACAGGGTGGGGAGGGCTGATGGTGGTTTAGTGGAGTAAATTTTTTTTTTTCTTGGATTTGCTGGGAAAGGGGTTGGAGATGCTTTTTTTTCCAGTGCATTTATATATGGGAATGAACAATTGCACAAGGCTTACTCAATACATTAGATCAATCAGGACCGATATCCTGAGGAAGTGCTCACGTACTGCCTAGACAGCTCACACAAACTGATATTTACGGAAACTCCTGAGTAAACCCCTACAATGTCTTTTTAAATCATGAAAGAACAAATGGTCTGTACAATATGTAATTCATGTGATGGCCTTTTTTGCAGCAAAATTAATTAACCCATAGGACCAAAATAAACATAAGAAAATCAAAAGCTAAACAAACAGATTGGATGAAACTACTTTCATTGTCTAGACT
Organism: Polypterus senegalus; assembly: GCF_016835505.1. Classification (NCBI taxonomy): domain Eukaryota; kingdom Metazoa; phylum Chordata; class Cladistia; order Polypteriformes; family Polypteridae; genus Polypterus; species Polypterus senegalus. The sequence goes on from NC_053155.1 coordinate 149,307,868, forward strand.
GAGCAGTTTAAACAAAATATCAAAAAAAGATAAAACATCCTTGCAAGTCACAGAGCTCTCTGAATATCTGCTGTCACTGAAACAGCCTGTTAGCATAACAGTTTGACAACTCCATCAGCGTAGTCTCAAGGTAGCTGTCAATCAGGATGCATCATTTAATTCAACAGCACTCCAAGGATTTTTTTTTTTGCAAAGCACATGACAGCACATCTACAACTCTATTTATGGATGCGCCCAGTTGTGTTTGCAACGTGGTCATAATTAGGGGGGAGATTGAGAGAGAGAGAGAGAGAGAGAGAGAGAGAGAGAGAAAACAGCAACAGGTCTTGATATTATTCCGACAACTCTTTATTTTGAGTACTGGTATGTAAAGCGCAATCCTGCTTTTCAGCAGTGGCATCAGGGTACATGACAAAAGCACTATTTTATTCAGCCTGGCTGGAGAGACAGAGCTTTATATGCAGCTCACTGTAATTAGATTAATGGTGTAGTGCTGTACAATGCAGACCCACTTCACATTAGATAGCATATGAATTAGGACAAACACTTATTTCAATTCCAGACAGAGAAAGCAGTGGCTAGGGTATTTAGCATACCCTTTACAGTGGAATGAGATGTTAATTGTGTGCCATTACCTCTAAACTGCTTGCTTGTTGTATTAATCACTGTGCTAATTGATGCAGAGATATAAATGTAGCCACAGGCAAGAAAGCAGTAGAATAAGAGCTGAAGATGGCGGATAAAGGATTATCGAGTAAACCATATGGAGATGGCACCGCTTTGAAACCCCCTGCTCATGCCCAACAGCACCACCACTTCTGAGAAATATTGTGCCAGTGAACAAAAAGTAATTTAAAAAATGCAAGAAAAATGCATTTCAAATGAGATGCCAGGCATGAAAGCACAATCCAGCTGCAGAGTAGGTATGTAGAAAAGTACAGTTTATAAGAAGTTATGATGTTGCACTGGAATTATTAGAAACAAAAATATTGTAAAAAAAAATAATAATAATAATTGCGGATTCATAATCACTTTAAAGAAGAAGCCCACCCTTTTAGGTAACATTACTCATTTCAATGTTTTCTAAAGTCTGTGTCTACACTATTTCTCAGTCCATTTCTAAAATAAATATATATACTGTATATATATATATATATATATATATATATATATATATATATATATATATATATATATAGTACACACACATATATGTACACAGTATATACACACACACACACAATTTAATTGTAATGCTTGATGATGAGGGAAGCAACCAACTGCATAAATAAAACATAGGCCATAATTAGATTTTCTGATTCTGTCATTGATTGTTCTCTACCCCATGATAGGCTTTGTGATTATTATTAGTTTATATATATTTTTCCACATGTTGTTATGTTACAGCCTTATTCCAAAATGGAATAAATTCATTTTTTTCCTCAGAATTCTACACACAACACCCCATAACGACAACGTGAAAAAAGTTAACTTGAGGTTTTTGCAAATTTATTAAAAATAAAAAAATTGAGAAAGCAAATGTACATAAGTATTCACAGCCTTTGCTCAATACTTTGTCGATGCACCTTTGGCAGCAATTACAGCCTCAAGTCTTTTTGAATATGATGCCACAAGCTTGGCACACCTATCCTTGGCCAGTTTCGCCCATTCCTCTTTGCAGTACCTCTCAAGCTCCATCAGGTTGGATGGGAAGTGTCTGTGCACAGCCATTTTAAGATCTCTCCAGAGATGTTCAATCGGATTCAAGTCTGGGCTCTGGCTGGGCCACTCAAGGACATTCACAGAGTTGTCCTGAAGCCACTCCTTTGATATCTTGGCTGTGTGCTTAGGGTCGTTGTCCTGCTGAAAGATGAACTGTCGCCCCAGTCTGAGGTCAAGAGCGCTCTGGAGCAGGTTTTCATCCAGGACGTCTCTGTACATTGCTGCAGTCATCTTTCCCTTTATCCTGACTAGTCTCCCAGTTCCTGCCGCTGAAAAACATCCCCACAGCATGATGCTGCCACCACCATGCTTCACTGTAGGAATGGTATTGGCCTGGTGATGAGTGGTGCCTGGCTTCCTCCAAACGTGACACCTGGCATTCACACCAAAGAGTTCAATCTTTGTCTCATCAGACCAGAGAATTTTGTTTTTCATGGTCTGAGAGTCCTTCAGGTGCCTTTTGGCAAACTCCAGGCGGGCTGCCATGTGCCTTTTACTAAGGAGTGGCTTCCGTCTGGCCACTCTACCATACAGGCCTGATTGGTGAATTGCTGCAGAGATGGTTGTCCATCTGGAAGGTTCTCATCTCTCCACAGAGGACCTCTGGAGCTCTGACAAAGTGACCATCGGGTTCTTGATCACCTCCTTGACTAAGGCCCTTCTCCCCTGATCGCTCAGTTTAAATGGCCGGCCAGCTCTAGGAAGAGTCCTGGTGGTTTTGAACTTCTTCCACTTACAGATGATGGAGGCCACTGTGCTCATTGGGACCTTCAAAGCAGCAGACATTTTTCTGTAACCTACCCCAGATTGTGCCTCGACACAATGCTGTCTCGAAGGTCTACAGACAATTTCTTTGACTTCATGCTTGTTTTGTGCTCTGACATGAACTGTCAACTGTGGGACCTTATATAGACAGGTGTGTGCCTTTCCAGATCATGTCCAATCAACTGAATTTACCACAGGTGGACTCCAATTAAGCTGCAGAAACATCTCAAGGATGATCATGGGAAACAGGATGCACCTGAGCTCAATTTTGAGCTTCATGGCAAAGGCTGTGAATACTTATGTACATGTTATTTCTCAATTTTTTTATTTTTAATAAATTTGCAAAAACCTCAAGTAAACTTTTTTCACATTGTCATTATGGGGTGTTGTGTGTAGAATTCTGAGGAAAAAAATGAATGTCATCCATTTTGGAATAAGGCTGTAACATAACAAAATATGGAAAAAGTGATGCGCTGTGAATACTTTCCGGATGCACTGTATATACATATATACACAATATATATATATATATATATATATATATATATATATATCTGCAAAAACATCAAGTATTATACAAATAGATTTGAACAGAACTTTAACAGGTCTGTTTACCTCATCCCACATATAACCATTTAATGCTAAAGCCCATCTTAACTACCTGATCATCATATCTCACACTCCCTTCTCGTGCTTGCAAAACTCCATGTAAAGTATTCATACTCAATTATTAACATTTTAGAGTTAAAGAAAAAAAAAGGGTAGCCCAGGTTCACTTCCCAGGTCCTCCCTGCATGGAGTTTGCATGTTTTCCCCGTGTCTGCGTGGGTTTCCTCCCGCAGTCCAAAGACATGCAGGTTAGGTGTATTGGCGATTCTAAATTGTCCCTAGTGTGTGCTTGGTGTGTGGGTGTGTGCCCTGCGGTGGGCTGGTGCCCTGCCCGGGGATTTGTTCCTGCCTTGCGCCCTGTGTTGGCTGGGATTGGCTCCAGCAGACCCCCATGACCCTGTGTTAGGATATAGAGGGTTGGATAATGACTGACTGACTGAAAAAAGAAACAAAATATGAATGTGTGATTTCTATCTTCTGTGTCTGTCACAGGCAAAACTGTCTTGCTGCACTCCAAGGATACATATGCTTAAAAATTGTACTCATAAAGCTGAACAGTAAAACATGCTGCTTTGTCCCACCTTGTGTGAAAGTGATAGAGAGCTGCTTAAAAATAAAATACTACATAATTGTTTGTATATTTAATACTGACATGCAGTACACCCTTAACTCTTAAATAAATCAATGAGATTTTTAGTGCACTTTAGTTTACCTCAAAAATGAAGATTTTTAAGAAAGACCACAATTTGTTTTAAATTTAAGCAGCAGATACAAAAATAGATCATATAAACATCACACTAATTTGGTGTATTAATTGATTCCTGACACTTATTACTTACTGTATCCACATGCAATTATGTTGTACAAAGTTAACAGTGACACAGATAGTTGATATGGATCTAAAAAAGGCAGAACGGCTAATCACCTGTTGGATTCACTTTTATGATCACCAAAAGAACAAGGAAAAGCTAATAAAATGCAATGTTTGTACTGGGGAAGAACCCAAATGGGAGCAGTCTTTCAAAAAACACATACTATACATTGAGGGCTCAGAAAATATAGAGATTAACATTAACTTTACATAGGTGTAAAAAAAAAATCCACCTTTGATGAAATTTCTTATCTGTAGTCAGAACTGATGTGAAAAGTTTAACTCAAAAATTGTAATGCTTGATGATGAGGGAAACAACCAACTGCATAAATAAAACATAGGCCATAATTATATTTTCTGATTCTGTCATTGGTGGTTGTCTACCTCATGATAGGCTTTGTGATTATTATTAGTTTAGATATTAATGATGTCCATATGTTTGACTGTACTTCAATGTAACATACTTAACAGTGTAACTATTTTGAAAACAATTATCCTTGTCATTGTTTCAGGGAACACAGATCTCAGGTTTGTCACACTTAAATCCTTTCTGGATGGGGCGCAGGTCCATAGTAGAATGCATACAAGCAAAGCAGCACATACTGTACACTTATATCATGGTAATTTTAGACTGGCCACATTACCTTTTGCACTGTAGGAGACAAGCCTGAAGGAACCCTCCAATTCTCAGTTCATAGCCATATTAACAGCAGTCATATTCATTTGAATGACTGATGTTTGGTACATTTGTAAGGCACTTTGGTTTACACCTTTAAAAACATGATTCACAAATTGATAAAAATAGCACAATGCTGGAAACCCAACTTGCTTGAAAAAAGATTTTTAGTTGTCACAATCCAGTTATTATTTACAGTATTACTCTGGTATGACTGAGTGTGGGCATGCATGAGACTATATCCTACAAACGCGCACTATATAAAAGTGCAGTGCTTAGGTCAAATAAAAGGCAGATTTCCACTATGATCACTGAATTATTTTATTCTGTTTGTGATACTTCATAAAAGAGTACAGTTATTTAGATGTAATAGTAACAGTAGTAGAAGCACTGTTGAAGATTAAAATGAATTTAATCTGATTTGAAAAACAATTAGATTTGCTATGCTGATGGTGAAATTTACATATCATATGTTGTTCTACAATATGCGTTTTTTTTCCACTTTATAGCAGTGTGAAGAAATACACACACTGCACAGGTTTCTGCCTTTGCGGCTAGATATTCAGTCAAGCAGGTGTTGAAAGCTTCTTTTGACTTGTCTTTCAGATTTCCTTTGTTCCATGCCAATTGCTCTGAATTTACTGGTGTTGATGATAATAATAGTGTTGGGTATCTATTGATTTGCTGTGGCACTCTCATTGTGAGATCACTCATTGAGACATTCATCCTGTTCCTTTAATTAGGGACCGCACAAGTCCCTCTTAATACTGGTACTTGACGGAGATACTTTGAAGCAGAAAAGCACTGTTTAAAATACATTTTATACACACACATATATACATATATATATATATATATATATATATATATATATATATATATATATATATATATATATATATACACACATACATATACACACACACACACACACACACACGTGTAACTGTCAGCACACACCAGCTTGTCAACATAAAACAGAAGTTAGCATCACTGAGTGTATAGTACAAAACCCATATACCATCAAAGCACACAAATAAAAATAGAATGCTTTAAAAATCATTGATGTATAGAAATCAGTAATTATGCAAAATATATATCCTGCTTTTCAATAAACAAACATGAGGAAGTTTTCAAACACTAAGCAACTTAATAAAATATTTACAGTAACATGTATTAGTCAAATGCTGTGAATGATCTTTAGCACATACAAGTATACAAAAACAGCTTGTCATTATGACATTATGTGAAATATTCAGTTTTCCTTCTGTTAATTCTTTGGCACTGCTGCCATTTAAGTGAAATTCACATACTGAACAGACAGACGACTCTGAGGTGGAGCACAGCACTTGTTTTTGAGCTCCAAAATGGATTAATGCCCCAACTTCTGTTATCTCTGTCATGATGAGAAACAATTTCCTGTCACATTCTTTCCATAAAGACTGGTGTTCCAAGTGTATCAACAGCATCGATAGAGTGGCCTATGGCTATTGCTTGGAGAAATTGCCAGTACAATATGCAGGTCACGGACTTAAGAAAGCACATTTAACAACAGTAACCACAAATATCGTGTATCTCTTGGTATTCATGAAATATTGCGCTGAAAAAATATTAAAGCACAAATGCTGCCTAAGTCAGCTAAGTGATAACCAATTGCTACAGTCCACTCTTGTCTCATGCATTTAACAAAACTGTGAAAGATTAAGTACAATATAAAACATCTCAGCAGAAGAGGAAAAAAACTGCGTTGTTTTTTCACTCTGAGGTTTTTGATGTATCACGTGCATTCGGTGCATTGTTTTAAATGTTTTATTTTTTTCCTCCTTAAATCATCCATCTTATTCTTTATGGAACAACATCATTTATTACCTGCATTTTAGTGAGTAGGAGTGTTTCTCTTTATTTTAAATCATGCTCCCACCTACACATCTTCTGTGAAATTTACTTAATCCTTCTCCGAGTCCCAGGGGTCACAGCCTAACCCATATGCACTGAGCAAAAGGCAAGAAGCATCCCTGGACAGGGTGCCAGCCATCACAGAGTACACTTGTGCACACATCCATACTTAGCCACACACGGGGCTAATTCAGAGTTGGCAATTACCCTAAAATATTTGGAGTGTGGAAGCAATTCTGAAGAATTTAGTAAAAATGCAAAAAAACAAAAAAATGTAACGCTGTAAAGGGCATGAAAGCTTCACATAAAAATCTTTCGGGCCTAAATTCACAACCAGTCTCCAAGAATGTCTTCTTATATAATACGCTACCGTGGCTGTTCGTTTGTCTGTCCAGGATTTTAAATCACTTGTAGCTCGCAAACGGTTTCACCTGTTGACCTGAAATTTGGTACACATATACTATGTGACGTCTACTATCCGCTTTCGGGGTGATGATTTTTATTACTCTTTTTATTTTTATTTTATTTTACTGTAGAATCAATTCTCGGCAGCGCGCAGCAGGACAGCCGTGCTGCACATGCGTACGGGTGCCGTTTTCATTCCCTACCACCTTCGCAGTCACTTCCCCTGCCTCTTCATATCTTTAATCATTCTTAAAGCAGATTGAAGAATTAAGTGCCAGCTTAAGTGAAAAATGAAGAAAAACACACTACGTAATTGCAACACAAAAACTAACTAGATCAGTTTTAACGTGAAAACATGCTGACGGAAGAAGAGAAGCAGCGGGCCAGTACAGTGGTGAAAAGAAGAGCTGCTAAGGAAGCAGCAAGCACATCAACCTCAGAGCAAATGAATGCTAAACGTACAGAGAAAGAGTATGGAAACTATAAATCAAGTGTATTCACTGCGCGCTGTCGTGCAGTACGCCTTTACTGGTCTTTTCATAATATCCGACAACACCGCAATCATTCTACAACAACAATGGAAGAGTACAAAGAAACTTCTTGCTTATTTGTTTTGAAGCTCTCATGTAAGATGTACGTTTTCACACTTCTGTAACAGAAAAGTTTGGACGGCAATGCAGCATTCCTTTGAAAGTCTGGAAGTGACTTGACTGCCACATATTATTTACTGAGAAAGTGTCATGTAGCATTATTAATGTGTGGGAAAATATGCATGAAAAGATGAACTGTAAAGAAGCCTTCCAAAGTTACAGTCTTAAATGTATTAAACAATCTGAGTTAAGTTCTGGAAGAAAGCAAAATGACATAACTAACAATAAAAGTGGAACTATTGTTAAAACAACATGGATTAACTTTAATGGCAGTGTTCTGGAAATGCAATATTGATCAACCTAACCACTCCAGTTTCAGGAATTTGATTAAAACACTTGACAGTGTGACATTAAATACTAAGACTCTCAAGTCTTAGCGCCAGTTACTTTTAAAGCGATGGTAAAATGAGATACTTCTTTTGCCACAGGTAGAAATTAAGAACGTATAATAAAAGAAAATATATGGCAGATAAAATTCAGTACTCTAGAAGCTAGAATATTTCATTCTTCTATTATTAAGCCACTTGCTTTTGCAATAATAATATCTGTGCCCACTTGTAGATTTAATACCATAAATTAATACAATATAAACTTATGCAACCAAATTTGAAAATGTTATATGTACTATACCAAAATATTCAGTTTTATTATCCAATCTTTGATTTAACATTCAGGTCTAGTTCAGCTTTTTTAGATAGATAGGCAAGTGGAAGTTGTTGCATTCACAAAACAGGACAATTTATATTCTCAAATAGGCTACGTTTATGCTTTCTTTTAAAAAAATCTCCTGCTCATAGGATACAGGAGATATTACTGACTTTTTGATTAACTGATAGATATTGGTGTTTTATATCTACAGTGAAAGCAAAAGACTGAAAATCACATTCAGTGTGCTTTTCATCTTTAGTGCTAGGTGTCAAATGTTTGTACCCTATATTCAGTCAGTGACACTGAATACTTCCGAGTAGTGTTGTGTGGTATACCGGTACAAAAAAACTACTGAAATTCATAAGTTCAAAAACGATAATATATGATACTAGTACGATATTGGTACTAGCAGCTAATGACTGAATACCAGTACCTCGCACTTTTGCCCCATAATGCCTCCAAGGCAACCCTGCCTCCAGTCTTTGAAGCAATATTTGTATAACAGAAAGCTGGAAACTCTAAGAGGACAATTTCTGAGTTATAATATGTGTATATTAGCGTGCTAGAGGGGGAAATACTCGATTAAAAATTTATGAGCCTCAGATGGACTCTGGTAGAACCGAGAATTAGTGTGGCGATTGAATTACATCTGCAAGTGTGCTTTCCAGGGGGACAAAGCAGCTGGGAGCCAGAGGGTATACAGTCCTTCGGTATCATTTTAGTACTGAGGTTTAAAAGCTGGGATCAGGACCAAAGTCAAAATGTTACTGCCAATCTAGCACTGCTTCTGAGTGATTTGTGGTGTCTAGAGGTCCTTCTGTCATGCCCCTAACTTTGCCCATTTAAACCCTCACATCATCTCAGCAGCTCTTGCCTTCTTTTTTCAGTCAATATCATCCTTGTTCCCTTTATGCTAACATTTTGGGCATCCTACTTGCTAAACAGTTTGAAAAATGATCAGAGCATGAATCAACCTTCCTAACAATGATGGACAGTTCATTCTGGCCAAACTCAAAATTGTTTAACACTTGGTGTTAAATGATTATAGAATTTAGGTATTTATTTTGCATTTAATTAAAAATATTTCAACTGTGATTATATAAAGATACTGTAACATGCAGGCACTCTTTTGTAGTAGAGTTTCACTTGCCGGCACAAATTCACTGGTAATATTTAATCCTTATAAACGAATGTTTAATGATGTTAATTACTGTTTTTTTAATAGCTGGAGGACAGAGTCCAAATTGATTTGTTGTATAGCTTCACTTTACAACATGATAAATCAGCTTACTTGAAGATGTATTTCTGCTTTTGCTGATGAGCTATCTGTCGTAACAGGTGATGGACACATTCATCCATAACTTTCAAAACACATTAGTGTCAAAGAAAACAATTAAAGAAGAGGTGTTAAACTCCAGCAGGCTATGTTATGAAATGTAGGCACACACTGCACTAAGCTGGACGGTTAAATGAAAACGACAGCCACTCAGTATCAGTGCTGAACTTCAGGCAAGATGATGGAAGTTAAAAGGAATGCACAAGGCAGCAGTCAACTGATACAGTATGGCAAAATAAGGAACATGAATACAGCTTTTCTTAGCCAGAAGCTTTCTACTTAAAATAAACTGATAAAGGAAAGGTCCCATTGAATATTTTATTTCGCACAGCTGTTAAGAAAACAATTTACTTTCATTTTTAAGAAAATATTTCAGCGTTACTGATCATATTTTTGAAACAATAAAAGTTAATTCTGCATAAGGCCATAATTTATATGATGCCAGAAGAAGGCACAGATGGGTAATGAAGCGTTCATCATCTTTTCCACAGGCATTACTTTTGCAAAACAACCAGGGTAAATAAATTTAACAAAACAGGTCTAGATCTCTAATGACTAATGGGCTACAAAAATCTTTTGTTGGTCTGTCAGTGGGAGCAAATGCTCAGTTTGTTTGAAAGACTCAGCTTCATCGAAAGCTGGCAGAAATCCAGAATACTGTAGATGATCACAGGGCCTGTAAAGATGAATACAAGTGGTGGAAGGTCTTTTTTTTTTAGGAATGGACAAACCAATTGGTGTTACAAGTGGTTTAACTGGATACATATGCTCAGTATGAACCCATTACAAAGCACCAGTGATGTCAGCACAAAAAAACCTAGTGCATTCCTGAGGTGCAGTGACTCAGGACTGGGGCAGCGTTCATGTGTAGTCCTTGTCATCTTTTTGCACACGCTTTATAATTTACATATTTAAGACAACTAAAAAATATTTAAATATTTGTATTTTGCTTATCAATTACAAACGATCAGTTACAGACAGTATAGCAGCGCAACACAGCATCTTACCTCAAGTGACATGATGTAGCAGCGTGTAAAACAAAGGATGCTTAAAGCTGACAAAATAAAGATGCCCTTTTAATAACACCATTCATAATCAGCTATGAGGAAAATGCATGGAAACCTTGTGTGAATTCATACATAATACGGTGTTCAAATCAGAAATATGTACTGTAAGGAGTATTCTGTACAGTACACAGAAATTTTAAAAATATCACGTAACAAGTCACAATAGCTAATTGAAACTGTTTGAAATAAAAAGTAAGTATCCTATATATTATTTTTAATTGATTACGAATTAAGAAACTACTTGCAAAAAAAAACAAAAAAAAAACCCTGTGTATTAAATCGACACTGCCGATCTCGGTGAATGTGATGTATTTAATCAACACAGCAGAACATAACATTCTTAGACCTGCTTAATCCAATTCAAGGCTTTGTGCTCTGGAAGGACAGGGTGCTAGTCCATCACTGAGCATACTCACACGAAGCCTCATGCTCGTCCTGTCTGGATTCAGTAATTGTACTAACCCTCACATTTAAGGGAGGAAACCTGGACTGGGATTCAAACCCCGAATGCTAGATTTGTTAGGTGACAATTCAAATTGATCAGCATGCAGAAAAAACTTTTTCTTGCAAAACGTGTTATCAGAGTCAAAAACATTTCAAAATATTGACAGTAGAGTGCTGGCATATATCAAATAAAGATACAAAGCCTTGATAGTGATCACACTACTTTGCATGAGTTTAAGTTAAGTTTTGAGGCAATCAAGACCTTCCAACTTCAGTACTTGTGATAAAAGTTTATATGGTGTTACATCACCCACTGTTTGGAATTGCGTTCTTTAAATTGAATCTTTGTTTGTGAAGCACACTTATTTACAACAATGACATCCCATCTGAAAACTGTGTTTGAAAAGCTATTGTATTTTTGCAAGCCTTCCACTAACAATATACTGTACACTGGCATCCCAAACTTAAGTTTGATGAATGTAATTTTTTTTCAATGGCTGACAATACAGAACTAAATGACTACAGCAAGTTTAAAAATGCAGTTAGCAATTTTGTGTTATCCCATCAATGAATGATATTATTAAATTCAATTGGGTTGACTACAATGCCTTCCTGTTTGTCACAAAATCAACTTCCAAAACAATGTTATGCATTGCGTCATGCATGAGCATCATAGGGTCATTATCTAGGATTTGTAATACCATTGTGAGCAGTGAGGGGGCGCTGCTGCTAACTGTTGTCATCCTTTGCCTTCACAGTTCCGAAAAAACTTTGACATTGCAAAGGTAACTACACAACTTACTTAGTTAACATCAAACATTCAGGGTTGGGGCTATGTCCCTGTACCACTGAATATAGCTCTTTTGATGCTTAACATTCAAATTAAGCTTTTAAAAAAAACATTTTCCCTTTTGCTCTCAATACGTGACCTTAATTTTGACCTTTTATCCTTACTTGCCTGATGTATTGCCCAACTAATTATCTATGGCAGGAGTCTCAAAATCAGGTCTTGGAGTCTACAGTGGCTGCTGCTTTTTCTACAATACTATTTCTACTTTCTAACTGCATCAGTTTCTTAACTAGGCTTCTTGTTTCTTATTTCTCATCTCAACTTATAAAAGTGGGCAAAATTCTGTTGTTTCTGGGCTACGGTATAGTTTGCACTTTTTTTCTAGGGACTGTTTAAATTCATATTTTTGCTTGTTTTCTTAATTAGATCTTTCATTACTGTATTCGCCTCCTTGGTAAGTACAAAAATACTCATTAGAATCGCACTTTATATCTCAGGATATCATCTATTCTCTGACATTATTTAACAGTATATTTAGTGTCTGTAATTCCCTGATTAAAGACAGTTCTCTTCAAAAGGCAGAAAATATTCATTTATTAATTACAGAAACAAGTGCAAATTATATCACACTAGCAGAATACCCGCGCTTCGCAGCGGAGAAGTAGTGTGTTAAAGCAGGTATGAAAAAGAAAAGGAAAAATTTTAAAAATAACGTAACATGGTTGTTAATGTAATTGTTTTGTCATTGATATGAGTGTTGTTCTCATTATCTATCTATGTATGTATATATATATCTCTATCTATCTATCTATTATATATATATATATATATATATATATATATGTTGTTCTCATATCTATCATATATATATCTCTATCTATCTATCTATATATATATATATACCCGCGCTTGGCAGCGGAGAAGTAGTGTGTTAAAGAAGGAAAGAGAAAGAAAAGGAAACATTTTGAAAATAACGTAACATGATTGTCAATGTAATTGTTTTGTCACTGTTATGAGTGTCGCTGTGATATATATATATATATAGCAAAATACCGCGCTTCGCAGCGATGTTATGTGTTAAAGAAGTTATGAAAAGAAAAGGAAACATTTTAAAAATAATGTAACATGATTGTCAAAGTAATTGTCTTGTGTATTTGGCGGCAGCGCCACGAAGTTGCTTTCGGCAGCTGCATCAGAAAATGTACCACGACGTCTGACACGCCTCCTTTTTACTGTTTTTTCACAGCTTGGATTGCTGCTGTCATATACACACACACACACACACACAAACACACACACACACACACACATATATATATATACACATACATATATACACATACATATCTTCATATCTATATACATATCTACATATACACACACATATATATACATATATACATATATATATATATATATACATACACACATATATATATATATATACATACATATCTATATATATATATACACACATACATACACACACACAAATTATATATATGTGTGTGTGTGTGTGTGTATATATATATATATACACATACATATACTTGTGTGTATGTTTGTATGTGTCTATATGTGTGTGTATAGGTTTGGTCACTGAGTGCAAGGGAAAAATAATAAATTATAGTCTATAAGTTATTAAACAGTAAAACATTAACGTTTTAAGAAGTACAGGTACATTGAAATTACATTTTCTATGTGAGCGTTCAAATTTGTGCCTCTGGTAATGTGCCTTACCGGCATTTAAAGAAAATTAGTTTTGTGTCCTCTGCAGTGTTAAGAGAGAAAGGCTTTGGTTTGGGATAAAAGGAAAAAGGTGTAAAGAAAGGAAAGTTGCCTTTTTCTTTTATATAGTATAGAGATGTGTTCGCTGACATTATGATCGCCTTTTGGGGACAGTCGCAGTGGGTCTTGTGTAGACTGGTGAGACGTCCCGCGTCATTAATCGGCTGTGATGGCACTGTCAGTCCTCCACTCGTGTGCGTGTCTTCATAATCGAGGTGAGGACCTGATAATCGTATCGTGCAAAAGAAAGTGTGAATCGCCTTAATATTATTTTGCCGTGGTGTAGAAAAGGGGTCCCGTGTTTGCACTTGTCTGGGCTATAGCGCAGGGGGAGGATGAAAAAATTAAAAGTGCTCACTTTGACTTAAGGCAGAAGCGCAGTCAGCATCTCAAAGGCCGGCACAGCTATGCACGCGCTGGCTGCTCGACTTTTGCTGGGCAGGAGACCCCAGTTTTTGCAGACACTTCATGATATCAAAAGTCTCAGCGCTCTTTGGAGGTCATTCATATATATATATATATCAAAATACCCGCGCTTCGCAGCGGAGAAGTAGTGTGTTAAAGAAGTAATGAAAAAGAAAAGGAAACATTTTAATAATAACGTAACATGACTGACATTGTCATGAGTGCTGCTGTCATATATATGCCTGCCTAAATAAGTCACCCTCGCTTTGCTCTTACTTTTTACCGTTCATTTAATCATGGCTAGTGGCGGAAAAATTATAAAATGGAAGGAGGATGGCTTTACCAAAACAATTATTGATGGCGAATCGATTATTCATAAAGCTTGAATTGGTGATCTGTTTTTCTGTGTTAACCTCATATTTTTCATACTTCTTCTCAAACTAAGGTGGTGCGAGGGTAAAATGAATCGGGATGCGCTGATCAATGTAATCAGTGTACCAGGAAATCATGCATTGACAAAAGCTCCCTTTGCTTGTAATGCAAAGTGTGATTAAATGCATTATTTTTAACGTTATGGAGCACATGCATCGAAGCTTCTCAGCTGTGCTTGTGCTAAGAAAAGGAAAGATTTTAAAAATAACGTAACACGATTGTCAATGTGACCTTTTGTAAGTAGTGCCTGGAGGATTCAGTGTGGAGAAACTCTAGAGACACGTGTGTATTAACTTGTGGATTTTTCTGTGAGTATTTGGTGGCAGTCTGACGAAGTTGCTTCGGAAGACGGCGTTAGCCGCGGAGCTCAGCTCAGAGCGAAATGAGGTGGGAGGGAGATGATGACGTGACTCCCCACCCGCCTTAACTGTCAATCCCCACAAACACAGTCTCGAATTTGCATAAGCACACCCCTTCACCTACAATTTTAACTTAGTTACAAAGTGATCAAAACTCGTTTATATCCTCGTCCTCTCATTAAACTTGTATCCCGCATTACCTGTGGGCATGTGAAACGCCAGCGGTAGCCTGTCTATGAACTTAATTTAAAGTTTAGGTTTACACCTTGCTTTCTTTCCGAGGTAGCAGCACTCATGAATATGGTAGTATATGTCACTCGCCGCTTCTTATTGTTTAGCTGCCTTCTCAATTATATAATGCATGTTTTCTTAAGCGCTTTTGGAGGTCTTCCTGGTTTTCTACGCACTGCGTTGACAGTCAGTTCACGTGATTACGTGGAGGCGTGATGATGTCACACGAAACTCCGCCCCACGTCATTTCAGCTCAACTCCATTACAGTTAATGGAGAAAATACCTGCCAGTTATGACCATTAGGCGTAGAATTTCGAAATGAAACCTGCCCAACTTTTGTAAGTAAGCTGTAAGGAATGAGCCTGCCAAATTTCAGCCTTCTACTTACACGGGAAGTAGGAGAATTAGTGATGAGTCAGTGAGTGAGGGCTTTGCCTTTTATTACTATAGATTAGTTGCTGATAATTAGAAAGTAATGCTACATACATCATTGTTAAATGTTGCAGTAATGTGAGGAACAGCATTATTTTAAAAGAAATAATGTAATACCCTTGTACACACTAGTACTGTGAGTGATGTGCAGAGTGAAGGCAGACCTCTGAGTTTTTCCCAGTTGCTTCTGGGTTGCGTCAGAAGTGTGTTCTTCCTCCTACTCTGTTCCATGCTTACATAGACTGGGTTGTGGGGCATCTGTTGGTGAAGAAAGATTCACTGATTTTGACATTGCTGATGATGCTCTGATCTTCATGGAGTCAATTGAAAGTCGAGAGACTGAGTGAGGAGTCTAAGTGTCTGAGCTTGCAAGTGTCCTGAATAAAAACCAAGATCCAGGCCTTTAATGGCCTCTTGGGCACAGCCACCGTCAGTGTGTCTGTCAGCGGAAAGAATGTCGACTTTTTTGACAAGTTTACTTACCTTGGAAGCAACATTCGTGTCTCTGGTGACTCTTCCTATGAAGTCAGTAGACGGATTAGGAAAGCATCGGGGTCATGACATCACTGGAAAGGGGTGTGGTGCTCCCAATATATTTGCAAAAGGACGAAGGTCAGAGTCCTGGTACTTCCTGTTTGCTATATGTTTGCGAGATGAAGACTGGACTCCTACAGTACTAAGTCTCTTTGGAGAATCCTTGGGTATCACTGGTTTGACCTTGTGTCGAATCAGCGGTTGCTCACAGATTCCCAAACAAACATTACCTGCATTGTGAGGGAGCATCAATTACAGCACTATGGCCATGTGGCTTGATTCCCTGAGGGTGATCCGGCTCACAGAATCTGCCTCGCTGAGGACCAGAGCAACTGGAACAGACCAAGGGGATGCCCACGTAACAACTGGCTGCGGCAGATAGATGGACATTTCCAGAGGGTGGGACTGGATAGGGAATTGCCAACCACGATCCTGAGCTGTTTCATCATGTGGTGGGGCGCACAACGTGCTGTACCACTGCATGCTCCCCAATCTGGACTGACCTTGCAGCATGAACACTCAAGTGCCAATACACAAGTCTTTGTGAAAAGAAATTTGCAATGGCATTATGCAAGCTGTTCTTAAAACCACACATTGAGTTTAAACACCAACAGTATAAACCCAGTATTAACACTTTAATTTAACAGGTACTGTAGAATTAGTCTCAGCGTGGGAGAACAAATACAGTGGTCTGTCAGGAGTGGAGCTTGATGTTAAAATGCACAAGTGTCTGTCTACTCCTACTTTCTATATGTACAATGCAGTTTAGAAATATCTCATACTGTCATTGGGATGTAGGCATGTCAAGCCACATAAATTGTGGTATTTTGAAAATTGCCAGTTTGTGCCACATGTAGTATTCTGAAAATACATTTAAAATGTTGGATGATAAAATGAGATGTCCGAACTCATATATTACAATGATCTACATACCATTTATCTAGTCAAGTAAGTAACATTTATTGTCATCTGCGACTAGGACCATAGTGCAACACAGAAGACATGAAGTGGAAATCATGCAATAAAAACATTATATGAAATAAAGTGCATCATTATACCATATTACAGTAAATGCTAAATACAATAACTATGTGAAGCTGTTTAAACACCAGCAGAGTACACAGTAAAAGGCTATACAGGCTTAAGTACTGTATCAGAATGTAAGACATGGTCAGATATCCAGATCAACCTCATCATTGGGCAGTAGCATGTAAAGTTCATTGCTTTTAAAGAGTGTAATAAAACACTCACCAGCATAGGTGAGACCTGGGTGATAATGCAAATAGTCCAACAAAGTGAATGTACAGTGGAGCAACTAGTTCGGAGGTGTTAATGTAGGACAGCAGGTCGCAGGAGCGGCAGGATATTGAGTAGCCTGACATCCTAGGGTAAGAAATTGATATACAGTCTAGCTGAGCATGCATGAATACTGACGTACCATCTTCCACAATAGGGGGCTGCATTTGGCAAAGAGTCCATGGAAGGGGCTTTCCATACACAGCTTTTGTAAAGAATGTACTTGAGAGAAGAGATAGGCACTCCGATTATGTGCTTAGCTGACTTCTTCACTATCCACAGTTTCAATTTCAAACCAGTTTGTGATGCTGCTGGTTAGCATGCTTTCTATAGTGCTCCCATAAAACACTGTGAAGATGGAGGGGGGAAGACTTGGTCTATTTATCTACCACAGGAAGTAAAGACACTGAAGCACCTTGTTGGAAACCTGACACTTTTGACTTTCTCAATGGTGAAGCCACAGATCTTTCTAAAGTCAAAAATAATTACTTTTGTTTTGGCAAGGTTGACTTTGATTGATATTATTGCACCAGACTGAAGCTATTCTGTCTTCTCTTTGTATGGTGACTTATCATACTTACCTATGAGACCTTCCACAGTTGTGTCATTGGTAATTTTGATGATTTGGTTTTAGATGAATTTGGCAGTGGGTTTTGAGTACGAACTGGGATAATGGATTCTCTGCACACAAACACTGTGCTACTCTGATAACTGAAGATAAAGCTGGCCCTAGCTGCTCTGAGAACTGCCCTGTCTCCAGATCTCGGCAGTGTCAAAGATTTTCAGCAGTGAACGAACATTTGTAGTCAGCCAGGGCTTCTCGTTGGCTATTGTGGTGAATGTCACATTATCTGTACATTTGCAAGTATAGCCACTCATAGATGGGGTGTACACCCCCAGGTCAGTGAAGTCTCTCAATCTGTGTGCACAAAACAGTACTGTAATGCGAGATGTACTATAGTAGAATTTAATTTGTTCTGTAGTTGAACTCTTTACATTTTTACAAAACAGTATTCTGGTTATTCCCCAGCTGTTATATGTAGTTTTAAAATTACATTATATCTATGTTCTTTTTCTAATTTCTATTCTTTTATTATTATATATGTGTCACCTTTTAGAGGCTGGTACTGTGTTCATTTGAACCTTCACAAAATTTTTATCATGTGTGCAAATAAATATGTTATGCAAGAACAGCTGTGGTTACCAAGCCTATTAAAATAAGTATTACAAAAAATTCGACTTTCAGAAAACCCAAACCAATGAAATTAATCAATCTCTCCAGTTACTGAAACCACTGCACTGAACCAAAGCTTATCCCTGAAGCACTGGGTGCGAGGCAGTGACCAATCCTGAAAAGGCTCAAGCACACACCTTCCGCAAGCCAATCAGGAATCGTGAATATTTCTGGGATATAGGATAAAGTCAGAGCATTCAAAGAATAGATATGCAGGAGTTGAGACAATTAGCAAAGTCCACACAGTTACAAAGGTTGGGATTTGGACCTACAGCAGTGGAACTGTTGGATAGCAGAACTACAACTCACTGACATAACATTTTAAATAAAAATAAGCGACTGTCTAAGCAGGATAATATTTATCACTAACTATTTTGTAAAGCTGAACAGTCTTTGACAGTCACTGTTAATGAGGGATTTCTGCACTGTGTGGGGAGTTTACTTTTCTCTACTTTCCACTTAATGTATTTCTTTAGCAAATTAGTCTTTCTTGCCCATGTGCAACTGGGTTAAAGCTATGCTTACCTCTGTGTACCTTGTAAACAGAACTTTGTTTTTTTATTTTAACTATAAAGGGCAGTATGACTGTTTTTACTTCATTGTTATACTCTTCCACAGTTTGAGTAGATCGGGCCTCTTCAGGATTTATTTTTGATTTCATGTACTGTATACCCAATTTTTTTCTGCATTTTCTGTAGTGACTCTACAGTGGAAAACTAAGAGTACACTCTGCTCTGGCTGTGCTTGCATTGCTGTGATTCTGGAAGTGACCACTAAATGCGATGTAAATCCTTGATTAAAATTACCTTCAAATGAGGATGAGAACTGGGAGGTGACCACCCACCCACTGGCAGATAGGAAAAGTAGCAAGGCATTGAAAGTAGTGTTGCAGAGCCAGATGTAACTCTCAAATGAGACCACATGTCTGGGGGCAGCGTATTAAAACGTTGTAGTGAATAATGGCAAAATCCTGTGCTGCAAAGGCTGCACCCACAGGGTTTCTTTCTAAAACATCCACCCCAATTTCTCCAGTCCATGCATTTTTAACCTGCCGCTGGGATTTCAGAGAGAGAGAGCAAAAGCTACTGAACAATACACTTGATGCTGAGACACAATAATAATATTAATAACAATAATTCATTACATTTATATAGTGCTTTTCTCATTGGCAGCCATTATTGCACCAGTACACTCATCACATGTTAGCTATTAGATAGTGAAGAGATGAGAGATAGCCAATTAGAGACAGGAGATGATAAGGGGACCAGAATGGGCGAGACTGTGATGGGCAATTAGGCAGGACACCAGGACATTAATAAAAAGCAAAAATTACTGTTATGTATTCAGAAACACAGTATCACAATGTAACTGAAACTTAATGATTAATCTGCGTGTTGTAAGTAATGCTGGGACAGTGAAGACAGACACAAATGCACATGTAGACCACTGCAGCTGCTGGTCTCCACTCGTGAGAATTTCCTCTCTGTTATGATATCTTTCTGTTATGTTCAAAACAAATCAAAATCTTTATTGTCATTGTAGCAATGAGGCATTGTACAATGAAATTTTAGGTGCAATTTTCCAGTGCAAAAAAAAAAAAAAATAAAAAACACAATTACTCAAGTTAATACTAAAATAAAAAGGGAATAAAATAAGTGCCAAAATAGTCCATAACAGCAGAACAATGCTTTGCACTCATACATCATATTACACTTGTCCCTTATCCAATGTTAACTTACAGCTGTATTGTAAACATGAAGGTGCACTAGGTCAGATTGACCACTTAGCAGCATTCAGCATGGGGATGGCTGAAGGATAGAAATTGTTTCTCAGTCTATTTGTCTTAGTCTTTATGGATCTGAAATGCCTTCATGAAGGCAGGTGTTCAAACAATGCATGTCCTGGGTGTGATGGGTCCTGAAGAATTTTCTTGACATTCCTGAGGCAACAGGAACTATGTAGTTCTTCTAGTGAGGGGAGAGAACAGCTGACCATTCGCTGGGCGACCTTAATGACCCTGTGGAGCTCTTTCTTCTGTGCTACTGTGCAGCTGGAGAACCACACACAGAGACAGTAGGCCAGGATGCTCTCTACTGAGCAGCGGTAAGAGGACACCAGCAGTTTCTCAGGGATGTTGTTCTTCCTGAGCACCCTCAGGAAGTAGAGTCTCTTTTGGGTCTTCTTCACTACCTCAGCAGTGTGTGTTCCCAGGTCAAGTCCACCCTAATGATAACTCCCAAGAAAAGAAGTCTGAGACCCTCTCCACACAGTCCCTGTTGATGATGAGTGGCTGGATGTTGTGTGCCTTCTTCCTGAAGTCCACGATGAGCTCCTTGGTCTTGGCTATATTTAGGAGCAAGTTGTTATTCCTACACCACATTTCCAGCTGCTCCACCTCGTCCCTGTAGGTGGACTCATCCCCCCCAGAGATGAGCCCTACTACCGTGGTATCGTCAGCGAACTTAACAATGGTGTTAATGTTGTGTGCAGGAATGCAATCATGGGTGTAGAGGGTATAGAGCAGGCGGCTCAGCACACAGCCCTGTGGGGAGCCAGTGCTGAGGCTGATGGGTGTGAAGAAGTAGGCCACTGTAACACTAAGAGTGCGATCACTCAGGAAGTCATTGATTCAAAGGCAGGTGGAGTGTGGAAGTCTTATGTCTGACAGTTTGGTCACCAGTCTGTGGGGTAAGATGGTATTAAAGGCAGAGCTGAAGTCTATGAAGAGCAGCCGTGCGTAGCTCTCCTGCTGCTCCAGATGGGACAGAACAGCATGGAGAACAGTGGCTACAGCATCCTCCGTAGACCTGTTTGCTCTGGTGTGGATCAAGCATGGGAGGAATGAATGATATGATGTGGTTCCTGATGAGCTTCTCAAAGCACTTTATAAACACAGGGGTCAGTGCAACTGGCATGTAGTCATTAAGACTGGTGATGGTCTGTTTTTTGGCCAGAGGCACTATGACAGGGGATTTCAGGGAGGATGGCACAGAGACTGGTTGAATATCCTGGTGAAGACCCCAGCCAGTTGGTCTGCACAGTCTTTCAGTACGCATCCTGAGATGCCGTCAGGTCCAGCTGCCTTCCGTGGGTTGACAGCCCACAGCGTGTGTCTCACCTTGTGCTCCCCCACTGTGAAGATGGGGCTATTGTTGGTATCTGGATGGGGTCTGGCTGTCTCTGGTGGATCCACTTCAAACCGGGCAAAATAGTGGTTCAGTTCCTTAGCCAGCGATAAATCACCTCCCACAGCTCTGGGACTGGTCCTGTAGTTGGTCATATGCTGTACACCAATCCACACTTGCCTGCCATTGTTGCTATCCAAGTGTTCCTCGACCTTCCTTTTATAGTCTGACTTGGCCTCTCGGATGCCCCTCGTTAGGCTAGCATGGGTTGTGCTGTAGAGTGCCTCATCACCAGAACTGAAGGCAGTGTTGCTCTCTTTCAGCAGCATCCGGACTTCCCTGGTCATCCAGGGCCTCTGATTGGGGTAGATCCGGATACGTTTATCCACGGTGACAGTGTCGGTGCAGTTCTTAATATAACACAGTATTGCTGTCACTAAACACTTCAAGGTCTGGGTGTTCAAAGATGTCCCAGTTGGTCCTATTGACACAGTCTTGCAGCTGCTGAGAAGCTCCATCTGGCCAAATTTTAACTGTCCTTGTGCTGTTAGGGGCCATTGTGCTGAGTGGGATATGGAGTGGCCCAGGTGTGGTAGTGGTGTAGCCCTCCCTGTTTAATGTTTGTGTACACTTTATCCAATGTGTTAGCTCCTCTGGTGGCACAGTTGACATGCTGATGAAACTTGGGGAGGACAGACTTTAAATCCATATGGTTAAAGTCCCCAGCAACGATATACACAGCATCAGGGGGCTTGATCAGCTGACTGCTATTACTGCGGTGTAAAAGTTCAATAGCCGAGTTTGCATTAGCATTAGGTGCTATATAAACAGCGGTAATCAATACCACAGTAAACTCTCTAGGGAGATATATGGGTCTGCGTCTAACAGTCACATACTCCAGGTTTGGGGAGCAGCGTATTTGTACACAAGTTATTATTTACGTACACACACAGCCCCCCTCCTCTGCTCTTACCGGAGTCACTGGTCCTGTCATGGCGCTGTGCAGTGTAGCCTGTTAGCTGGATAGCAGAGTCCGAGATCAATGAGTGAAGCCAGGATTCTGTGATCAACAGAACGCAACTGTTCTTTACAATGTTATTTGTTGCCACCTGTAGCCTCAGTTCATCGATTTTGTTGACGAGAGATCTGGCATTGGTGAGTAAAACACTGGGGAGCGGTGGTTTAACAGGCTGCCTGCATAACCTCGCTAACTCAGCAGCCCTGCAGCCTCACTTTTGTTTTCTCTCTCTGCACCAACTCCGTCACCTGCCTCGCTATATCTGCCGGAATGTCGTGGGAGTGGAGAAACTCTGATGAAACACTCCCCTCACTGCACACCCCGATCTTGAGAACTTCCTGTCGGCTGGACAAGATGCAAGTAAAACAAGTAGTAATACTAGCACACACATACATACTAAACACTGAAACGAAGAGCACTGAGCTGCTGCGTCCGTGTGCGCCACCATAGCACAACTTTTAATTATTGCATCACTATATGACACAACACACACAGAGTTTAGATAAGCCAATGGTTCCCAAACTGTGGGGCGGGAAGTAACAAAAAGGGGGGCACGAAGATGTGAAATAAAGAAAACAAGAATCAAAAATATGAAAAATACATCTATTGAAACCAAAACAAATTAACTTAAACTACATTCTGATACTAGAAAAATAAATATGGAGTTAGATAAATGTCGATAAAAGTTAAGTAGGTATAATAAAATATGCATCTATGATATATAATTAATTAAAAAAGAATACATTGGTAGTAGTGGGTTCCTTTCAAAAAACGTTAGGGGGGCGCGATTAAAACTGTTATGAAAACTTGGGTCGCAAATACGTAAAGGTTGAGAAACGCTGAAATAAGCATTGTGGTCTATGTGTTTACAGCGTGTTAAGACTCTGTGGCTATTTTGTCATGGCATGTTTGCATTTCCAATTAAACATTAATGTTAAATTTCATTAGTTATTCATTTAGACATACAGTCAGAAGGTGGATGTTGTGCACCCTCATCTGTGCACCTGCTGGTGTTGCTAGGTAGAATTGTTGATTCGTGTTTTTTGAATACTGAAATCTGCATCTCCTGTGTCTCTTTGTTATCCGCTCTCTTAACGACAATCCTTTTGACGGAGTGTGACACACCGTTTACTTCAAATGCATATTTTTCAAGTTCATATTTTCATGAATATAACTGCCAATTCTTTCAAACTTACATCAACTCCTAGGCATCATTGTAACTCTGAACAACAGAAAGCACACACAGCACCTGTGACAATGTATTGCTCACATTTACTATTTGCCCATTAATCCTGTCAAGTGCCAATGATGCATTGAGTTATCTTTATTTTTAAAATATGTAATGTGCTTCCTGCGCATGCAACACACATTTATATGTCTAATAGAGTTTTTTTTTTTTTAAAAGAAAGACACTATAGATGGCTCATCATAATCAGAAGCTCGATGTCTGTTGGACCAGGTTAATGAGAGCACCTCTGATCTTTGCAGTTCAAAATCATCACCCCTACTTTAAGCACCGTCATCATGAGACGATGGATTAGTTTAGAAATGTGA
Organism: Polypterus senegalus; assembly: GCF_016835505.1. Taxonomy (NCBI): domain Eukaryota; kingdom Metazoa; phylum Chordata; class Cladistia; order Polypteriformes; family Polypteridae; genus Polypterus; species Polypterus senegalus. The sequence goes on from NC_053155.1 coordinate 149,332,156, forward strand.
CACTCAGTAAGCTATCTAATTCTAAAGCAAAATTCACTCATAGTGGTCTCCAGATCAATATAGTATGTCTGGCTTCAGTGAGACTACACTGAACAGGTCAAAGTTGAAAATATGAGACTGTCTCCGCTTACAGTGAAGGACTGTGCACGAGACTGGGACTGTTATCCCAAATAGGGCTGAAAGTTGTTTTGTGTATTTTTGTATGACAACTAACTCCTCCAATATTGTTGTAACATAAAATAAAGAACTTTTGTCTCTCACAATGTTAGCTTCAAGTGGTGCGGAAATCTTCTAAAAAAAAAAACAAAAAAAAAAACAGCAGTTTCACTTTAAGCAGTGAAACCCAAATAGCTTAAACACAAGATAATGCCTGGGTTATGATGGCTTAGATGTAGATTTAAGAGCTTACTTTAAGGAATGGACCAGACTGGACAGTCTGTTTATCTCTACCAGTCTATTTTATCAATCTTATTTATTCAGAATCAAAAGGGAACCAGAGCTTAACCCAAGAAGGCAGTTCCTCAGGCTACATTTGCATTAGACAGGAATGCCCCTCCATGCCAAATTAATAAAAAAAAAGCACTGCCGCCAAAATTATAAATGACTCTTTTCCTTCTGCTTGCTGTTGTCAGGAATTAGCTGGAAAAGAAAACATAGTTTTGCTTCTGAACCTTATTTGTTGGCACTGACAGGGATAGGTAAGTAGTATGGTGTGTCACTCTACTACCCCTCACCCTGTGTAGTAGCCCAAAATGACTTCCTTGACCTCCTCAGTACAAACTTTAGGCACAGGCAACATGTCCAGGTAAAATGAGACATAAACTAAAAGGAACAAAAACAGTGGGAAATGGTTATCAAAAGAAGAACAGAAGACACAAATAGCACAAAAAAAAACTACTGAAAAACTTAGTAAGCAACATCGCAAAGACAGCATCTGGAATTTGCTAGTGAAGATCAGGGAAAAAGCTAATCTACCATGATCTTGCCCTTTTACATTATTACACAGCCTGGTGTAATCCCAGCAGTCAATGCAGAGATGCTTTCGTAACCTGTAGACTGTTCAGATTCTCTCAGGTCAGTGAAGGATTCATTATGGTACAAGTCAAGTTGGAGGACTGGATTTAGTGCTCAGTTGTGTGGCTTACAATGGGTCATACCTATGTCTACATTTGTCATAATTTTAAATTCTCTTTTGTAATGCTGATATTAGAACACACACACACTCATGTCTTTCACATTAACAATCACCTTGCTAGTGCTTTGCTGGCCATTGTCTGTCTAAGGAAATGGTTCATTTGAAGCAAAAACTACTAGGGTGCAAAACCTCAATGTGTGCACTGGCACTGACATCAGAGTGATCAGATCATTACTGTTATTGGTGATTAAACATAGTGTGCCAAAGTTCCTTTAGCAAGTCATTGTATGCAAACACCTGCAGACAGTCTAAGTAATTCACTGCATTGAAAAATTATTTACATATAAAATAGGGAAAAAAAAAGATTTGAAGAAAAAAATTGTGAGACCTAAATTGGGACTGTTATACAGGAGATCTGATCACCCTAGCAAAGCAGCAATTAAAAAGTTTTGGGAAGTGGGGGTTGAAGTGTCAGCAGCATTATGTTGGGTAACAAGAAACTATAAAGTATAAATAATTAAAGCAAAAGGACCTTGTTTAATTCCTCAGAGCTTGGATGCAAACATGGAGTAGCACTTGACATAAGTGGTTAAATACTGTATATGCATTTTCTTATACTTTATACCCATGTAAGTATATGTCACAACTCTCCTTCTTCCTACCTTCTGTCCATCCCTTTTACACAGATCTTTGGTCTCTTTCTCCATGAGCTGAACCTTCATCTACCTCTTCTCCCTTTTAGACATCACTTTTAGGGAATTCATGGTAATAATTTATACACTAAAACTTTGACTTTAGAACCCCTGGGAACATTCTAGCACTCAACATATTGGCCCAGGTTACCCTGCAACTCTGTACCCAAGTACTCCTTTAAAGGGCCAGACAACCTTTGAGTTCACAGTTTATCACACTGAGTAGCATAGTACTATGTGTAACACAAAGAGTGACCCTGGAGATAGTCCATAAGTGCACCTTTATGATGGTTCAATTATGTTAGTCTAAGTAATCAGATCTAGAGAAGTCTTTAGGTAGGCACTTTATTGTCAAAGTCTATTTAGAGATCCTACAAAAGTATACTGGACCTGACCAGGTCTCCCTTCACACCGTCCTGACTAAACCCACAATTTCCCAAATGAAAAGACAATAAAATGACATAACCAGAATACCAACATTCATGTTTGATTGATATAAGGTGGCAGTGCTTACAGAACTGCTATTATTTTCTAGAATACTAATTCAAGTCAGAAAATGTGTTTATGAACATCTTTCACAATGACAAGAATTTTAGAATTTGTAAAAGTGAAGTCAAGTCAAGTTGGGGAGCATGCACTGGTACAGTGCATTATCACACCCACCTCATGATGAAACAACTCGGGATCCTGGTTGGCAACCCCGCAGGCAGACACGTGGTCCAGTCCCACCCTCCAGAAATGACGTTCTATCTTTTGCAGCCAGGTGTTATGTGGGCAACCCTTTTGCCTGGTCCAGCCACTTGGGTCCCCAACAATGAGGATCCTACGAGCTGGATCACCCTCGGGGAAACGGGCCACAAGGTCGAAGTGCCATAACTGATGCTCCCTCACAATGCAGGTAATGTGCCTCATTCGGGACTCCATGAGCAACTGCTCACTCGACACAAAGTCAAACCAACGGTACCCAAGGATTTTCAGGAGAGACACAATACCAAAGGAGTCCAGTCTTCGTCTCAGGTCACTGGATAGCTTCCATGTCTCACAACCAAACAGCAAGACAGGAAGCACCAGGACTCTAAAGACTTGGACCTTTGCCCTTTTGCATAGATATCGGGAGCGTCACACACCCCTTTCCAGGGACCTCACATGCTCTCCTAATCCGTCTACTGACCTCATAGGAAGAGTCACCAGAGACATGAATGTCACTGCCAAGGTAAGTAAACCACTCGACAAGGTCAACACTCTCTCCGCAAACAGACACACTGCTGATGGCTGTGTCCAAGAGGTCATTAAAGGCCTGGATCTTGGTCTTTATCCAGGACACTTGCAAGCCCAGACACTCAGACTCCTCGCTCAGTCTCTTGAGTGCCCCTATCAGAGCTTCTATTGACTCTGCGAAGATCACAGCTTCGTCAGCAAAATCAAGATCTGTGAATCTTATTGGTACTAAGCTTAAAATTTTGTCAATTGCCTTAAAACACACTTTTTCAAATTTTGTCATTTCAGACCAAATTAGGTTCATAAAGGAATTGGATTAAGCAGATTTGCGAGTGGTATGTTTACACATTTCACTTTAAGAAGACAGAAAATTAGCTGAAAGACACCAACCATATGGGGGAACTAGTGAACTGATGAACATTTGGAGTGGCCAGGAGTATTTATGGCACAGATCACACACTACTGGCCAGCCACTGCATACTGTCCACACAAAAGACTTGTAGGCTTGTGGAAATATTGGAGAAATATCAGTTAAAACTGCTCTTCTACCAAAAAACTGAAACTACTGAACACATGTTTTGGCATGACCATTTTCCATAGCAGAACTGCTACAGCAACATCATAGTAGCTGAAAATGAACAAAATCAATATAAAAAGGGGTCCAAATATAAAATGACTTTATTTGAGTCTGCAGTGCAGTAATAACCATATTTTGCTGGTGTTGAAATTCCATCTAATGTATTCCAATTTCATTCACACTTCTCAGTCTGAGTCTACACCCATGATACTATGCTTTTGTTTAAAAGAACTGACATCTGTCTCCATTTTTGCCTTTCATCCACAGTACTGCAGCATTTCCAACCCACAAAAATGAGTATTTATGACATTCTCAAGAGCGGCATACTTTTAAAAATATTGGCACAGCATTTCAGTGCAGATGGGAGAAAAATGAAGATTTCTGAAAATGTTGACACAACCATGCTCTGGTTGGTTTGTGCTTATTACGTGGCTCATCCCGGATTGCATACTGCTCATTACAACGTCTCATTCCCTGAATGGTTGGTTAAATTTCATTGAAAAAAAAATATTCCAACATTCTGGGCAAAGAAGAGCTGCTTGTTGTGTTGTTTAACTGTATGCATACAAGTTGCGTGTTATGCAATTTTTTTTTTTTTATGGATACCCATAGTGCACGATAAACTTGGAAGTTGCTTAGACTATTCATGCACAATGCACACTCACTGTAGTTGTCGCACAATAAATTTCAGGAAACTGACAGCAACATCAGAACACTGGCTTGTGAGACATCTCACACTATGAGAGCCAACCGAAATTTTTGAAATGACAGAAATTCTTCTGATTATGCAAAAACCCAATCCTAGGATACAATTGTGCATTAAAACCAGTCTCATACTGCATAAGAATTGAGGGCTGATGAAGTTGAAATTTGGTCTGTGACTGCAAATTTGCCTTAAAATTTTGTCAAAATCACACCGAGTATGCCCAGTGTAGGCGATGATTACTTCATAAACATTATTGGTCATTTTAGAATGGACGAAAATACTTTTTTAAACAATCTGAAAATGCGAGTGTGAACGGAGATGGTTTTCGTTTAAAAGTGCTGTTTTTAAATTACAGTATAGTAGTGTGGATGTAGCCTGTGAATGAATATATCCCTAATGTGTTGTGGTGTCATACATTGCTGTCGCATCCAGAAGTTTTGGATTCACTCCTCAAATAAAAGTTGATAACTGGGTTGGTGACGTCTTTGCTTTCATCAACCACAAAAGAAAAAGAAATAGATTTTTTCTTGCTTAAGCAGAGAGTTGTGTTTTAACATTTTTTGATAGCTCCATGACCCTCTCTGCCATGGTATGTTTGGTCAAGTTGAGGTTTGTGAATCATGTTGAGTCAGACAATCCAATTTTGAAGATGTACTGTTGTTAAAAAGCTTCCAAAATGTCTGGATGTTTTAGTGATCTAAAACTAAGACGCTGAGCTTTATAGATGCAAACTTTCAAGGATCAACCTGTGTGAACATCTGCTTGGATTGAAGAGTTTCTTTATGGTTTTTTTTGCTGTAACAGTTTTATTATCACCTTAGCTTGATGTTTTCTTTCTCAAAACCACTGTAAAATGGTAATAATGCCACTTTTCTTTAAGAGTTAGGATACATATTTAACTCTCCACTAATCACAAACATGTCAACTGGCTAGAGTCCATCTAGAAAGTGTCATCCTTCCTTTTCTTCTCCATTTTCTTTAACTAACAGGAAACTAATGTGGCAGCTGCATTGCAGTTGTATAAAAAGAAAATCATTCAACAATGTAGTAGTTAATTAACAGACAAAAGTCCTAATAAGACATGAATCACATTGTAGTGGACCTCATCTTGTGTGTTCTGGATGCTTATGTACCCATGGGTATTGAGTTTGACACGAGTGCATTAGAGTCTTGTCTTTAAATTTCTAAAGTATTGAAGTTTAACTAAATAAACATGCAATATATTTTAATATTTTTAATCATAAAATACATTTCTTCACCTACTTTTCAGGCCTGTTTATTTCAAAACATGGTTGCAGCGGACCAGAGCCTATCACAGCAGCCCAGGACAGGATAGGAACTAGTCCATCTCACATGCACATCTACACTTACACAGGCACCCACTTATTCATACCATTTTACTTCAGAATTTAAATGACTACTGGTTGCCACCTCTGTAGCACAATATACTGTACAATGTAAAGTATGACAAAAAAAGTTCTGTTTGTAATGTTTGGAGGAGCACAACAATGACGATACCAGGCTGCAAAAAACCTTTATAGGTGTGTTATATCACATATAGTATTTTTAATTAACTACATTTAAATTAATGTCTCTTTAGCTTATTGAGATATAATATACACATTTACATTAAATGTTAGCACTAAAGAAAAAGAGGGTTAAATAAATCTAAAAATAAGAATTGCAATTAACCTTTTCTCTTGAAACAATGCAAACAGGCCTATTAAACCAGAAGCACACTCGAAAGATGCATTCATTGTGTCAGTCATCATGACTTGGCACCTAGATAAATGCAAACTCATGGAATAATTGAATGTGTAATGTGCTGAAATCTAAAAGACATAGTATTTCCTCATGTGGTAACTTTAAATCTTGAAAATGGGTCTTTTTATTCAGTGAAAAAAACTCTACTTACTATATACAGCAAGTCTCCCATAATAAATCCTTTGTGGTTTACAGAGTAACAGTGTCCCTGAGTAAAAGCAACAAAAACATCTGGAACAGACTGACAAGATAACACTCCCTTTTAGATGAGCACACCATGCAACAGGCCAAAGCCACATATTACACTGAAACAGCACAGTAACTATACAGACTATCAAATCACTAAATAATCTACCACACAAGATGGAATTCAAGCACTTCCCCTGCCCCTGTAATCAAAGCACGGTTATAATTAAAGGGGGTGATAACCTTCGAGTTGAGAGAGAGGGAGAGAGAAAGAGCGAGAGAGATCAGACAAATTATAAAGTAATTAAGTGGGTGACTTTGCTTTGGCACAGTGTGATTAACAATAGTGCAGGTGGAGAGGTGTAGGCTGAACTGGCCCTGGCTGACAGGTGACCACAAACTGCCTAACAAGCAAGTAATTACACCAGAAAGGTAATTTACGTGACTAAGTGCTACTTTCACATCCGAATCGGTTAGAATACTCGCAATTAACTGTGGAGGCCTAACAATAGAACATGTGTGCCCTCCTGTATGAGAAATATGCTGACGGCATGAAGGCTGCCGTGTTTTTTAATAATACAAACTAGCATCTACAGTGAAACAATACAGTTAGCGTGTATGTGCATGTCTGAGAAATTTATGTGCGTGGGGATATATATGTCTCTATATACACAAATATATATATATATATGTACATATATATCTACATATCTATATCTATATCTATATATCTATATCTATATATATATATATCTATATCTATATATATATATATATATATATATACATATACACATACACACATAGATAGATAGATAGAAAAACAGATATATGCAGATCTATATTTAAATATGTAACGCTTAAAGCACACTTTCATTTATATTTTCTGTTTTAACAATTAAATTCAATTATGTCAATTAAACAGTGTTATTCAATGTATTTTTTGATTTAAAATTGGATACATAAATATATTTACATCCTACATCTCTGTTCGCACAATAAATGATTGTGCACTAAACATACTTCACATCATTAATACACAACAAAATTCAAACTACAATGAAATTAATAATAGTAAAGGAAAGGGGACTTTTGATATAATAAAAATTAAAGATTCCAAAACTAGCATTTTTCTTCATTTCCCATTCGTTATTAAAAATCACTTTACAAAATATGCATATTTTGCATATTCAGTTAATCTAAGAGATGTAAAAATGGTTCACTGTTCTCATTATACAGCAGTTACTGCCCTGACGTTGCAACAGAACGCAGCACATTTTTGAGTGTGTAAAATATATTTAAAATGGATGCATGCTAATACCAAATACTTGATTTGCAGCTTGTTGCTAATTTTTGTTCATTTATTAAAATAGCTGCCCTTCTCAAACTGATTCAGACTTAATAATGTAGAAGAAACAATAAATATCTCACCCCATTTCAGTTTAAACAGTTCAAGTTCCCTTGTAGATACTTAAATGCTGATAAACTAAACTCCCACTATTGCACACGCTTTTGGCTCCTACAGAATTAAAAATGTATTATGCTTTGAAAAAAGTAAAAAAAAAAAAAAATAAATAATAATAATAGTAAAACCTGCAATTTTAAGGAATGGGCAATAATGATTTGGTAGGGCACAAAAACTAGGAAGAAAATAGCATGCTGTAAAAAAAAAAAAAAATTAGTATCTTAAAAATCTCATCTACTAAAATAAGTACAAATCTGAAAAAAGGAAATATTAATGAAAAAGAGTTTCTAGTACTGAAAATGCATTTTTTTAAATGTCCGATTTCTCGAGAGGTGGTAAATAAACATGAAGCAATGACTGATTGTTGCTTTATGAGACTAGGGGGCCATTGCCCTAATGACCTGGCCCTGTGAACAAGGTTCGGCCATTACATAATCTGGCTAAATACCAAGGGACCGTGAGAATCTTTCATCTGTTATTTAAACCACTACTAACAAGTTAATCAGGACTGCTACTTGAAGTGGAAACGAGCAGAGATTTTTTTTTAAAGAGCCAGATTCAGCTATCCAAACAAATGCGAACCACCTGAGACTAGAGCGGACAGGATGTGGGCTACTTATAGTAACCGTGAAGCCAGGAACAAGAATAGCAGGAAAGCAGCTCAAGTCACTGCAGCCTAGGGCCTTTGAAGTCAACCATTTCTAAACTATAATAATACTTCAGGCAAAAATCTTTGAAGGCAGGTTATCCTCTGCAGCATTATGTCCTGTTGTGAACGAATTGTTTCCTTTTCCCTTTGTTTTTTATTTTCTGTTGAAACTGACACTTTTAATTGTTCTCCCTGCAAGTAGCAAGCTTGCAAGCTAAAACAAAGCTCTAGCAGAAATTAGTCATCTATGGTCAGGTGCCTCTTAAAAAATGAAATCCACTCCCATGTCAGGTCAGTGTTACAGTTGACTTCAACTGTGCTTCAGTAATACCACTGAGAACCATTTCTAATAGGACTGAAAGCCATGTACAGCAATGGCATAGCCTTCCTTTTTCATCATAGATTTGGTTGAGTGATTTGAATCACAGCAGCTCTTGGGATGAATGCTGCAAAGAGAAACAAAATGCAGTAGGCAAGCTGGGATTGGGAATCATCATTTTCTTCTTAAATCATTTTCTTCTCTCTACAACGACCTGTGAATTTTTTTTTTTAAATCAGACAAGATGTCATAGTCTCATCAGGCCATAAGACACAAGAAAGTGCAGTTCAGCTAAAGCACCAGCAATATGCACAATTACAGTAGCTGAGCACGAAAGCTAACAGCAGCTGCACAGACTGGATACTATGTTGTTGAGCTACTTTGTTTGAGTCCTGAGGTGACAGTCACTGGAGTGATATAACCAATGAGCCAGCCTGTGGGGCTCATACTGTGACACTAAAATGTTAAATAAGTCAATAAAACCCTCAAATATCAAAAATGTGTACAGACAGAGTTAGAAAAACAAGAATTAGTATCCACCTCTCCATTTTCTAAACTAATTAACCTATTAATGCATATTAAAATAAAAATAAAATTAAACTCACATAATCCAGTTCTGGGTCAAGGGAGAGAGAAATTAAAAACAAACTTACTTTAAATTTATGCATTTGAAATACCACAAGCAAATGTTTTGTGTATTGTTAAGAAAGTTACATTTTTTAAACAAGTTTTCAAGTGTACTGTTAAGAGTTAAGAAAGTTACTTTTTTTTAAATAATTTTTTCAGAAATACTTAAAATATATAAGGTGGTTTCAAATTTTTGACACTAAGATATCTTCCAAAATTTAAAGAGCTCAACTTGAAAACATGAAAAGTTTATCTTAAAGGAGCTTTGTGATTCATTTTATCTACATGAATAAACTTGCACTGATTATTTTTGCAATTCCTCACTACTCTGAGAAAGAACAGAGGTGCAACTAGGATGACAATGCCCTACAGTAAAGAAGAAAAAAAAATACAAAGATGAAATGCAACAAAAAGGAGACACAGAGAGACGTTATCTATTTATCCCAGCTTGCCAAAACTCAGTTGAACTGACGCATTGGAAATAAACTGACAGGAATCTTTACAAAAATATATCTTTATTCTTATTCCAAACTTCTGCATGCTTTAATTGCAGATTTACCCTTAATATGCTGGCAAATCCTCTCCTTTTTGTGTGAACTCTGGCTCCATGCCATTTGTGCAGATTTACTTGCAATTTAGAGCTAAAATGATATCAGCTACAATAGTGAACAGAGCACATTATCTGCTTTAGCATGCTGCATTTATCGGGTGCTCTGCCTCTGAAGTATTTTCAGGAAAATAAAAATAGTGCTGGAAACACTGTGATAATGAGAGAAGTGGAATCTGAGTGCGGGCAAACAGCCAAAGATCGTGATCATTTTCACGAAAGCTTAAGGCAACATAATACGGTAATTACGAGGCTTTTTGGGAAAAGGTGTCATGTTTATTTTAATTATATACTTGTTTTTAATGTTGCATTAAAAATGAAATATTGTTAAATTAAATTAACTTTTGGTAAGGAAATCTGCTATCAATTAAAGTAATTTGAATAAATTAATAGTCAAATTACATAGGTACATTGCGTTTAGGGCTTGATTGTTTACGAATTTGGTGTTAGCTCAGCACACTGAATAGAAAGAAGTGGTGTGCAGCCAGAACTCTCTGAATAATTGATGCTGATTAAAGTGTCTGAGAAATCCAGGAACCGAAGCATGTCTAGATAGGTCATATGGTGATTTAATATATAAATCTTGAAAGAAAGACAAAGGAAGGAGCCTAATGAACAATAAGCAGGCACAAAACAGTCAAAGTAAATAATAAAGCATCACATTGATTCAGCCTTAGAAAAAATAAATCCTGCCCAGAGCTGTTTGTGTGTTTATCTCTGCTAGTGGCCCATCCATTCATTAATTTTTCAAAGCTACCTCTTCCAGTACAGGACTGTGGGAAGCTGGTAGCACTGAGGTAAAGAAAGGAAACAGCCCAAAGGAAGGAATCCGTGAAGGAAAGAGTCAGACATCCCTGCCCATAGCTGAGTTGTCTGGTCTACGAGCCCTGTGGTGGCATTGCATTACATTCTTCCATGTTGGTGTTTCTGTCTGATGCAGAAGTCATGCATGGTGTACTGCCCCATAAGGGCCACTGACATGGGCACATGTGGCAGTCCTAGTGTGGCTTATCCAGTCTTCATGCTCTCCTGGTGGTAAACTTCCCCTGGCAAACTCTTTCCAGCTGGGCAACTCTCACAGTGTACTGTACATAAAATATATTACTGGTGAAGCACAAATTATGTTTTTTATTTATTTATACATGAGAATATAAAGCACAGTTCACACACAATGCTTCTACAAACCTGACAATGTATGCAAATGCATAAATGAACGGGAAGCTTTCTTTTTTGTGTGTGGAAGGGCCAATGCAGCGTGGTACTTGACCAGAAATGAACTATCTTTTAGAAAATAATATATAAGTACAGCATTATTGAAATGCTGGTGCACATACTGAATCACATACATGTACATGGTTTTACAGAAGATGCATGCACAAGCAAATAAAGCTAATTGTTTATTCTTGCATTTGCATACATTATAAGGCATGCAGTCTGTGCATTGCAATGCTTTAACAAACCTTGGAATACAAAGTATAGAGTCAACCTCAATTACACGTGTTATGCTCTTCATGCAGCTCTCTATACAGTACACTTAGCTTGCTCTGTCCAGAATATGTCACGTTCTGTGTTCATCTTGTAGCAATGGTCATCAAGGATGATTAGATCCCTTGCTTGTTTGCACCCATAGTTTACTTTTGTCAAGTACAGGAAGCTGATCGTCTGACTGAATCTCAGGGAAGGAATGAGTCTTACAATGTTGGTGTCGAGAATTATGATGGGGAAACGACCGATTGGAACATGCTTTGCCAGTAGGAGGTGGAGTCTAAGCACAAATGGCAGTGACAAAAACAATGACAGTAAGGAAAGGAAAAATGCAGTCTTGTGGAAAAGGAGAATTAGAGAAGAACAGATATAGAAGAAAAAAGACAGCCTAAATTAAGATGGGTAAGGCGCAGCTGTTTCAGGATTTTTTGGATCTCTTAGAAAGAAGCTCACCTGTGTAATTCCTGCTGGTGGGGTGAACTGTTCTAAATTCTTTACTATCTGGAAGGATACCATCACAATGCCTTGATATCTCCATTATTTCAGACAAACACATTTCAAATAACAAAAAAAACAGAGAATGTGTGTTTTGGACCTTCAGATTTTGCTTGCGCTTATGCCCTTTGACAACCTACTGTAAACCTTTCATAAAAAAATAACTTGGTGTGCTTTTTGATAATGACCTCAAATTTGATAAACAAATTAACTCAATTGTTAATGCTTGTTTCTGTTAGCTCAGGGTATTCGCTAAGGTTAAGCTCTTTCTTTCAGTACATGATTTTGAAACAATGATTCATATATTTTGTCTCTCCTCAGCGCGACTACTGCAACTCATTATACATTGGAGTTAATCAGTCATCCCATGCTCATCTTCATCTAGTCCAGAATGCTGCTGCTTGACTTCTAACTGGTACACGAAAACAGAATCACATCACACCAGTCTTAGCTTCCCTCCACTGGCTTCCGGTTTACTACAGGACCGAGTTTCAAATGTTTCTGTTCATTTTTAATTCTCTGAATGGTTTGGCCCCCTTTGATCTTACTGACTTCTAATACCCTCACGATCACTGAGGTCCTCTGACCAGAACTTATTCATTGTTCCAAATTCTAGACTTAAGCTTAGAGGGGACTGTGCTTTTATAGTAGCTGCCCCTAAGCTTTGGAATAGTCTCCCTTTTTATATTAGGCCAGCATCAAGTAACAGAGAATAAGTAACCAGAGATTTCTTTAACAATAATAACTCAAGGGTTTGTTTTTGTTTTGACTTACCCACAAACTAAGACAGTGCACAATGCTGAGCTTTATACCATCACAAAAATTACATTGCACATTGTTCTAGTCTGGTTTTCCATTCTAGCATCAGCCTAGAATGCCATACAACACAAACAGCAAAACATGCAGACTGCATAATGGAAACTAAATATAGCAGCTGGAAGACTAATCTTCAAAAGCATCCTAAATCCAATAAACTTTCTAACACCTCTATAATACTAAAAATATGTAAATTATGTTAAGCGGTCAAGGAAATGACTGTATCAAATTAGGATGGTGATGACCTTAATTGTTAGCTTTGGGAAGGATATAAAAACAATAATGAAGTTTGTTGTAATTAAGGACAAGTTCACACACTGTGGTTCATGAACCACTTAGCCCAAAAACTTACAGCTTTGCAGCAAAGCAGACACACATTTTACAAGCTATCTGTGCTAATGAAGAAAAATGTGTTTTGGTGGAGAGGTTATCATTACAAACGTTTGGAGAAGTGATGCCTTCATTACTCCATTACAAGCTCTGATGAGGAACATGTTTATAACATTAAAAATGTAGATGTGTGTTCACAGATGTGCAGAACTGGAAAGACACAGAACCATCAGTCATCAGTTGATGTAAAAGCACATCTATCTTTCTTTGGGCTGCTACCTACTGATCTTCCCTAAGAAATATAATTCAGTCACAACCCGGTTTATGCCTACTAAAAAAATAAGAGCAATTGTTGTGAGAGCCACACGTGCCTGGTGTGGTTCTTCTGGGATTTTACTTATTTTTTGTGTCTCAGTCAGGGTAAAATAAAATCAAAACTGTAATGCATGGAAAAGGCATCTTTCACAATTTCTGTGACTGTATGCCATGCATTCTTTACAGTTAGCATAGCACCCAATTTGAGAGATGTCGCTAACAAAGAGTTTGGGCAAGTCTTGTCTTAACAGAACGGTATGAGCTTTGCTTCTTTTCACTTTAATGTAAATCTGAAATGTTTTGTGATCAATGCATACAGCAGGTTATGTTTTTTTCTTTATTTTTTGGGGTAGGATTCAACAACTTTTCCATGATCAGATATCCATGTCCTATGGGTCGACTATGATTTGGAAAAATAAGCAAGAAATGTATTTGTAACTTTTTGCAAATAACAAAAGGGGCAACCCAATTCGTACCCCGACATTTTCTCTGAAAACAGTGTGTTCCCTCGGTTGACCAAAATATATATACATTGTACTATTTATATTTATGCATGCATACACTTTTATATATATATATATATATATATATATTCATATATATATATATATATATATTCATATATATATATATATATATATATATATATATATGGATAAATATAATTAATACACATTGCATCAATCTGCACATGCCTGCCTGTGATCATTACTCCCTGTAAGTAAAAAAACATCACAAGCAGTAACAAACAAAATGAACACTTGAAGTGTACGGGTTAGTAGCACAAAGCTACCCAAACACACACATACACACAAAGAACCTCCCTCCTTAACAAGAACCAAGCAGCAATTAAGTCCTTTATTCAATAAATGCAGATGTTTTGACACCTTATGTTAGGTGCATTCCTGTTTATTCAAAGCAAGCAGTATTCTTTTTTTTTTTTTAATTAATTTTATTGCAATCCATACAAAGCAATCAAGTTTTTACAAAAAGAAAAATTGAGTTAAGAACAGATCGATCCCCACCCCAGAAAAAGCAAGCAGTATTCTAAACACACCACTGCATGAACAGTACAGCAAGCAATGTGGAGTCTTGTATAGTAAGAAAATCTGAAAAAAAATGAGTATAAACTGTAACCCTGAAGATCATAAAAAGCCTGCAAGTGATGACATATCTCAGTAATCTACTAATCTGGCACAATGACAATCAGTCAAATTACTCCTAGAAACTGTCACTAAGCAATCAAAAGTATTACTTGCTGCAGCATGATGCTATTAAGTGAAACTATAATAAAGAATGACACCGCTTTCAGCTGTCAGCAGAGCCTCTGGTTTCATAGATGTTTGTGTGAAATTTCTTACAACCAGGTAGTTGGTCTGTTTTAACTTCTTGACTGTTTAAAATTTAAACAGTTCCTCTCAAGTTGCCCCGCTCACTGCAGATATATCAGCACTTTCTTCTTTAGTTGCTTTGTTGCACATTTTAACCTAAACGCAGTTGCATAAGGCAGGAATATAGAAAGTTTTACTTACAAACACAACCAGTCAGGCATGTGCATTCATGTTTATAGCAGATCATTTCATCACACACTTATTTCTTGCGTTTAGTTTTTTTTTTTTTCTTAAAAAGATCCAGATGCAGTAAATCTGTTACACTACTGTTGTTTTTTTTATTATTAGTTGTTATTTATTTATTAATTACTATCTAATTCAAATTATTAATATCTATTCACTTACCTATTATTTATTTATTTGCTTGTTTATTTTTTGTATAGTAAAGTATTATTCTTTACCTGTCTCATGTTTATGTATATGTTGCACCACGGTTCTGGGAAACATTTTGTTTGTGCCATTGTTAGGCTACAATACGGTGTTATGGATGGCACATCAATAAAGCTACTTGACTTGCAACTAGTTACTCATTGGCTAGCATTGCGTTTAATGTGATGCTGACAGTGCAAATTTCACTGCCAGACGTGTTCAACTAAAGAATAAAAGTTAAAGTGAGTGAAAACATTATCAGAAATAGAATATGCCACTGACTTGTAAATATCCGAGATGCTTCAGAAAGTAGAAATGATAATTCACCAGTGCAGTTTCACAGCCTGCCGCTAAATAATTTCGAGTTGCTACAGTTGTGGATATGAATATAAATTCAATGATGGAAGGGAGGCCTACGATTCAAATGCTGAGCATGTTCCATTTTAGTTCACAAGAGAACTTTTCAGAAGTGCCTTATTTAACAATATGTTAGTAAAAATACATTTATTTGGAACAATGTCACAATACAACTGGAAGCTTTTGGTGTGTTATGTAACATGAGATTAATATTAGAATTTTTATGGACATCTTTATATTATTTACTGTTGTACAACTTTGGTCACCATAAGCTTATATTTCCTTGGAAACATTTTATCTCCATTTTGCATGGAACATGAGATTAAAAATTTTTCTTGGCCATCACTACAAACTACAGGGGGCAAGTGAAATATATAATTTTTGGGTGACTTACTCCTTTTTAATATCGTGTGTTTTGATTGCATGGTTATCCACCTTAACAAAAGGGTTAGTGTTTGCGTCTTTGTCTGTGTGTCCTTCCATTTGTTATGTCTCTGGTATTCCAAAAGATGGCACATCGCAAACATTTTTAGTAGCAAAATGCATTACATTTGTCTTTCCAATAGATGGCACGTCTTAACACTGCTTTTATGAATCCCATACTAAATGAATGGCATATAACAGAGACACATGCATTGTAAATGTGCAAATGTTAATGCTGAGGGCTATGTCATTTATTTAGATTTTTAACCTGTCTTAGAAGGGCAGCACATCTAGTAACTCTTGTAATGTCATAGAGGTTTTTAGAAATTAAGTAATACTTAAGAAATTAAAAATAAATACAAAATCTATATTCATATTGTTCAAAATGCCATGTAAAAGAAAAATAGTTTAAAGTGCAAAATGTGGTTTAATGACTGTTCTGCCCCACATCTTGTTAGTTGAGACTGTTATTTGTTGAACTGCGCTCCCCCTTCATCTTGTCATTTATTAACACACCAGTCAGTCACATCCAACACTCAAAGTTGTGCTATAAAAGTCTATGAAACTCACGTAAACCACGTAGGTCCCATAATAAACATTTGAATACAATACACCCCATGTCTCTCATGTAGGTACCCCTTTATCTTGTTTTGTTTCGGTGACGTCCAAAACGTATCCTTAGGGTATATAAAGCCCTGGCTCTGGTTAGTTGTGACATGCAGCAATTTGAACCTCTGTCTGGAAATCACTCGCCTTGTAAAGTGTCTTTTAAAGCTCTATTGTTTAATGTACACTGTCTGCTATGTACTGTATTGCTTTGTAAATCATTATTTATTGTCTTTGATTGTACACCTGTAAATTCCTGTATATTTCTTTTGTATATATTTCAGTTTACAATGAAGTACATCCAGTAAAAGCCTTCAAGAAAGCTCACTCACCCCTTGTCGTTTTTTATGTGGATGTGCCGAGTTGTTTAAGCTCTCTGCAGCCACATTGCACAGCCAGCGCGGAGTGAGGCAGAAAATGACCAATTACATCTGCATTTTGTTGTTGTGAGGTATGTCTTTAATAACAGTTATGACAAGGAGGGGTGGATTGAGATTGGAAAAAAGACATTGATTATTACTGTCCTAATATTGCATTACAAATGAAAAATGTAAGAGACGAGTACCTCTTGAAATCACCAGAATGAAATTGAATGCTTTTAATTAAAACAATTAAGAAATGTCAACAAAACATGAAGAAACACAGAAAACAAACAGTGGATGCAAAGTCCAAGAAGATACAGTAGCATTTTAAACGTTTATTGCTGGACTTTGATCTTGAAATGCCAATAGACTTTGCTAACTCTTGTTCATCTCCAGCATAGTTGAAGGAAGCTTGGAGAGACATCCTGCGGGTGGTGCCATGGACCGCAGGGGTGCAAGCTTGGCAGCGGGAGACTGAGGTTTGATGGGGTGCCCTGCCAGAAGCCAGAGAGGGCTACAAAGGGTCCAGGCCTAGGAACAGCATGGAAGGGTGGCTGAACTTCAGTTTAGGCTTAAGCCAAGGAGACGTCAAGTATTAAAGGAATGCACCCAGGCTCAAGTTTTTAAGGACAGTTTCCTGTCGTGTTCTTAAAGAAATATTTATTTGATTCATTTTTAACCTACACTGAAGGCCTTCTTTTTATGGGATTATTTATTGATTGAACATTTTGTACTGCACAATATTTGGACACTGTTTTGATTCGTTTTTTTTTTAATAAAAGCACTGAGCACCTTATGCACCTACCCCCTTCCTTTGTGTGTGTTTTTCCTCATCTGCCAAGTTCATCCAGGGCATGACTATCAACGGTGTTAGGTTCAAGAGGCTCCCGAGATGAATTGGGAGTGTGGAGCCGACCTGCACTGTCACATGCATCCGTTTGCTCTGACAGTTTCTTCTTCGCAAGTAGTTTAAGTTTTATTTCTCTCTTCTTTGTGGTCTTGCATGTTTGCCTACAAAGTCCACTTGGTCATTATTTCACAATATATCATTTTTCAAATGCATGCAGAAATACACAGAATATAACTAGAAGCCAGAAAACCTTATTATACACCAAAAATTGAAAATACGTTGAACTAATTAATCAGCAATCTTTTGAAAAGTAGCTGACCATGACTCTCAAGTTCTTGGCTCCATTCCATGTTAAATACATTTTAAAACAAATGTTACAGTGTTCTATAATTTATCAGCTCATGTTTTATTAAACTAATCTTTCGAAAATCATGTAATGCATGAAGTTGTCTGTATCAAATTAAACAATGTAGAGAACATGGAAATAGCTGTAGCACAAACATTATAATAGCTAATGAGATTTGTACTGTACTGTTTTATTTTCACTTTGCCAAATTACACGCAATTCTCCAAAAGATAAATTTGGTGATTATCAGTGAAGGCAGTGCATTTTCATTTTATCCTGGAAGACAATTCAACACATTTTAGTTTGAGAGTACAATTTGGAAAGATATTTGGATTAAACATTAAAGTGAGTTATTAAAATTTTTGTATTAGATGTAATATGTGCATTTGTGTCAGAATTAGGGAATTTAAAAGGGAAATGCGAATGTTTATATTTTCAAGTAACAGCATTTTTAACACTTTATTTCATTTATATATTTCACAGACAATACATATTGGTTTGAACACATTCATTTACATATAAAGCACAAATATAATGATTGAGATATAAACATCTGTTTATATAAACTGTGTGTTTGTGTGTGCAGCAGAATGTGTGAATTGACTTTGAAATAAAATACAACTGTCGCCTAATAATGACATGGATGCTCAAGCAATGGTGAAATAAATACTAAATCCTGATGTCTGTAAATTCAAACTAATGTATATCTGAATTAATCTACACAGTACATCCCAACTGACTGATTTAAACCAATGTATATATATATAAACTAATAATTACACAAAAACTGATGAATACTAACAAATAAATAAATATCTCAACCAACATAGATATCTGAATGGATGTATTCAAACCAATGTACTTGAACTAATATTTATATATATCTGAATCAGTTTATATACTCATCAAGAAATCTCTTTCCCTGAATGGTACCCATTAATATAAGCTGTGTATATGTATGTGCATACGATGTGTAAATACAGTGAGTGTGTGTATATATATATATATATATATATATATATATATATATATATATATATATATATAACTACAAGTGACTTTCAGTAATTATAACAAATTATGGAAATATATTTGGGTATCTGACAATAAGAAGAGAAAAATAAACACTGCAGTTCACAGCATTCTGACAGAGAGTTAAGTATTATAATAAGAAAACATTACAATTGGTGAAGCGGACAAAATTAAACTGAAATTAAAACAAAAGGTTGACAGTCATTTACTAGGTTAACATGGCAGGAAATACCGGTAGCTATTTTGCAACCAAGCTGTAATGTGTCCTGTTTATTTAGTATAAGAATATAATATAGAAAATAATATCTGAATCACTTTTTTAAAAGGAAAAATGATTTAAAGAATCTTAATTTAAATTATTGTTGGGGAAAAAAACTCTCTCTTACTATGCCACCCACCCATACTATTTTTTAAAGGCTGGCACTAATTATTATTTTGCAAATAATTTATCAGCTACTTTATCAATTTTTCTTATGCCTGATTTGATTATGTGGATTGTGAAAGCAAAAATCATCTTTTTGCTTTTGGTTTAAAATGAGGGGAGCTAATGTACGAAAAAGGTATATTTAGCATTTTACATGAAGTTTCATAAATATATGCTAATAAAAGTGTCGATACAGTGACCCCATGGTTAACGCTGCCTTCTCATAATTCCGGAGTCTTGGGCTGGCTCACGCACTGTCTGTAGATTATACAAGTTCTGTTTGGTGTTTTTACTTTCATTGGGTGTTCCACTTTTCTTCTCAAATACCAAAGGCCCAAGTGTTAGGGACTGGCGACCACATTCATGTTTAGTTTGTGTCCTACTCTAAATTTTGGCAGAACAGGCTTGTCTCTGTGACACTAAACTGACAAGTACAGAAAATGGATGAACTTGTGCAATGTAACTGATTGTTGACCCATCTGAGCTTCACTCTCTCTCTCTTAGAATGCTGTGAACTACAGTATTTATTTTCCTCTTCTCATTGTCAGATACCCAAATATAATTCCATGATTTGTTATAATCACTGAAATTCACTTGCAGTTCACAGATGATTTAACTTATGTATGTAAATGTTAATTACTTAGTATTTTATTATTATTGTAATATAGTTGTAACTAAGTATAATTGCTTGAGCCTATGCACAGTGAAAAAAAAATACACAAAAGAAACAGAATTGAACTGAATAGATGGATTGCTAAGAAAATAGCAGTTCAGTTTAGGTGGATTATTACTAACATATATCTAGCAGGAGCCTTTACCCAAAGCATTGAGAAAGATTAGAGTATATCTGAAAATGTGACAGGAGGGCACAGCAGTTAGTGATGCCTAACATACACAATACTTTATGTCTTGAGTTTGAATCCCTCTACCAACTTATTGTCTAGGCAGAGTTTTCACATGCAAGATGACACTGAGAAAAATCAGTTACTTTAGATTATTGGAGAAAGCTTCAGGATGGAGGAAAAGAGGAATAATGCATAAACTTCCAGAACATATCCAGCGTAAAACAATTTGCACTCTCAGTATCTTTTTCATGAAAAAGCCATTACAGCAGTGCAACAAATGCAAAGGCATTGTGCATTATTCTGCTACAGAACACTATAGACTTGATAGCCAAGCAGTGCTCTAAATTGTTATAATTAGACATTTCTTATCACAGATTCCATTTTCTCAGCAGTGAATTTACTTAGCATGAGGAAAATTCTTTCATTTTACTGTATAAAATGAGGCCTCTTCAGTAAATTACAGGTAACATTTTATATACACACACACACGTACAGTACATACGCACCCAGGTGATGCTTACCTTTTATGCTTTAAATCTCAAATCTGAATGCCTACACATGCATAATTTCGCTAAGGGTTAATTGTACGTTATTTAATCATGGAATTCTTAAATGCTTTTCCATAAAGAATACAGAACTGCACTGCAATATGGAAATTTATATTCAAGATAAAAACACATGCAAAAATGCTTCTCAATGTTTAAAAAAGTATGAATCAGTCTTAAGCCTGAAGAAAGACAGCCTTCTATTATGCACACACATTTTTACACTTCTTTGCCCCTAGTATACCTAATTAATGTATTCATTTCACCCCAGAAAAAATTTTTTTTCTTAATAATAAATATTTTCATACTATAATTACTCATACAAATTTACCTGGAAGCTTTCTGATTTCATTCTTAATGATTTTGCAAGTAGTGCTGCAGTAATAAACAGTAATTTCCCTCAGTTTTTAAAACTATATTTAGTATTTATTTTATAAATATTAAGTAAGTAAACAAACACTTAAAATGAAGGTATTTCCACACACATATGGTGTAATTAAGGTTAATTATTACATGCAGAAAACAATATTTTCAAAAACCTTTATACGACTTGTCATTAGCAAGAGAAAATATGTAAACCTTTTGGAAATTAGCATACTTGTGTATAGATTTGTCTTAAATATGGTCTGATTGCCCTCTAAATTACAATATTGAACAAATACAGTCTGGTATAACTAATAATGCACACATTATTGTATTGTCCTATAAATACTGAATACATCATTGGAAAAACTATGCTAACTCCTAGGCTGATGAGTTCAACAAAAGCTTACTGGTGCCAGGAGTTAGCAAACCTGGAGTCCAGTCAATGAAATTAGATTGGAGGTGCGGATTAGAGCTACTTTGACCAATAAGATAGAGTCAAACATTTTTGAGTTTGGTATTCACCAGAAGCATCTGCTGATATGAATCATGCCATGGCAAAAAAAAAAAAACAATTCAGAATGACCAAGAATTGTCAATCTGCATAAAGCTGAAAATGGTTACAAACTAATTTTAAAGAGTTTAGATAGTCATTAGTTCATAGTTAGCCAAACTGTGTACACATGGAGATGATTAAGAACTGTGGATACTCTCCCTAGAAGTGGGTACACAGCCAAGATTACTCAGAAGGTGCTATTCAGAATGCTCAGTGAATTAAAAAAAAAGAACCCTAGGGTAACAGGTAAAGGCTAGAAGTAATCATCGTAGCAGATTAACATACTGTATTCTGTTCATGAGTCTAAAATATGCAAAATATTGAACAGAAAAAAAAAGAAACATCGCTTCAACCTTGAAGTTTGCTATTGGGAAAATGGTTTTGAGGACTGATGAAACTAAGGTTGAATTATTCAGGAAGAATATGCAGCAGTATATGTGGTGTAAAAAGAACACAGTATATTTACAAAAAACAAACAAAAAAAAAAAAACAGTGGAATGATTTGGGACTGGTTTGCTGCCTTGGGACTTTGACTGCTTGTCCTCATCAGGGCCTGGATGGGGTACAAATGAATTTCCACGCTTAGCACGGTATCCTTCATGATAATGTTAGAGTTGCTGTCCATTACCTGAAGCTCAGCAGAGGTTGGGTGATGCAGGGCAATGACCCTAAGCATTGAAGTAAACCTATAACAGAATGGTTTTAAACTCCAGGCATCCTAAGAATATGGCTGAGCTGAAACAGTTCTGTAAGGAAGAATGGTCCAAAAATCCTACTAAACAGTGTGCAGGTCTAGTAAACAGCTGACGGAAGTGTTTGTTTTAAGATTACTGCTGCCAAAGGAGGTTTGAACTTGCTTGGTTCGCTTACTTTTTCCACGGCACACAGTAATTGTTTGATGGGATTGTTCAATAAACACATAAAAGATTACAACTGTTGTGTTACTACCTTAAGCATATTGTGTTTGTCTATATTTGTACCGTAGATGAAGATCAGATTACACTTTCTGACCAGTTAATTCAGAAAATCAGTAAATTCTAAAGGGTCCACATATGTTTTCATGCCACTATGTGAGTTCTTACGAGCTGTCATGTTTACTTTTGTATACTGCATGGTATTTGTTTGTTGCTATTTCAAGATTGTGTTTTTTGTGCTACTATTTGCTAGTGGAACTGCATTTGTATTTAGTGTATAACACTATAAGTTGAAGTGTGCTCAAGCAGAATTAATTGTATTGGAGTACCTACACAATAAGCTTTAATATAATTCAACACCATTCCATTTATGAAAATGAGTGGAGTCAGACCACTGTGTAGGTAATTAGTAGATCTGATGGAGCACAACTGACTAAATTGCCTGGGCACTATGACAGAAGGATCTGTGTCATCAGCAAATGTATGAGATTAGTCTAATGGTTGATCAATGGTGTTTAAAATTTAAATTATATCTTCTTTTTTTTAAAGTAATTAAAGGGCAAATTCTCGTATCACTGAGTGTACACCACAAGAAGAATACCTGTCAGAATGTTTTAAGTGAAACAAAATTGATTGCTTGAATACTATTGTCAAATAGCATTATATAGTTCTTATAGTTAGGAGAAGCTTATACAGGAAATGCTGGATTTTGTTTGATAATGTACACAAAGCTTATTCTTTTCCTTTGGCTATTTATCTTTCAGTTAATAATACCTAATCCCACTGACCTGTGCCATTCAAACTTTCAAGTTCTTTTATGCTGTATTAAACCTAATGTGTGTCAAGTGACGTAACTTCTTATTTACATTTTTACAAATTAGTATAAAAAAAATTATTCTAAGTGTTCACAGTCTATCACCATTTAACTCGGTCTGTTGGAGTGCTACTGCGGCCTGCAATGATAACCTCACAAATGGATGTGCCTGTGCAAAGCATTACTCCTTATAGTGCTGTTCAGTTTATTGTCATGCAACATGAACCAATCCTGTGAGTGCACTCAATACAATATATGGAAAAAAAAACAGGTACATGATATAAAATGCCCAACATGAGCATCTTTATAGATTTCACAGTTATATATTTTGAATTGTGATTAACAGCCAAAAGGGAAATCAAATTGAAGTGTCTTATGTTATGGCACATAAAACATCAGTAGTGTCAAATAAATAAATAAATAAAAACTTTGATACTAGTATGTCATGTAACATTGACTGCTCCTATGCCACTACTTACGATACTGTATATATTAATTAGTAAGTGCAAATTGGGTGACTGGGCATGGCTGCATGTCAGTGAAGAACTGCCACTCCATACACACTTTGCCTCTGCTTTGCATGTGTTGCTGCTGGTAAAGACCATGGCCCCAACCACCCTGAACACAATTATGGAGATATTATAATTAATTTTTATGTGACCCTACAAAATCATCAATTATTTACTTAATCATTATTTATTGATAAATAGGTGGTGTTACACACGTGCAAGTATGAGTCAACTAAAGGGCCTGAATAATGACAATTCCATGTCCATCCAGGGGGCAGCGGGGTGCACTAATTGTCTTTCTCAATCCCTTGACATCACTTCTGGTCCCTGCCTCTGATGAAGTCACTTCCACTTCTGGCCCCGACAACATCACTTCCTCCATTGGTCTTTAAAGCCGCCATTTTGTCTACAGTATATGAAACAGTTCTGTTTTGGACTCAGTCTTGTGAACAACTCACAATCTTTAACTAACTTTTTGCAGCCAAGGCATATTATACAGGTGTCTACCCCAAACCTTTATGATGTCCGTTTGTTGCTCTTGTGGCAGTGGTTAGCACTGCTACTTTACAGCTTGAGGAGACTAGCACCTTGACATTGGGGAGATTTGTTTTCATTCCTAAACAGATACAGAAAATGTCTAGTAAAAAAATCCTTAATCTGATTCAAATGCAGGATGATATCATAAATAGCTACAAGAGAAAGTACAGAAGTAATGGGGATTTGTTTAAAACAAATAAAACTTGATGCCATAAATTATTCTTTGTACATCCAGCATATATATATATATATATATATTCACCTTGAAAAAAAAATAATACAAAGTAATAAAATGGAGGGAGTATCAGTAATCCAGTCTATGATCAAACTGACAGTATTTATAAAGGAAATTCATTTTTAAATCATCTGGTGTCACCAAGCAGGCGAGATAGCAATGCACATACTGCTGATTTTATAGGTTTTATACTCATGTAACAAGGAGTCCAAGAAATATCTTGTGTGTGCCATGTTGTCATTATCTGGCTTATAATTTTCTTTTTTTTTTTCTTGACTGTTCCTTCTTCCCTTGAAGTTTTTGAAAATTTTGTTTCTGGGATTTTGGAGAACAAGGAATATATTGGTTACATTTATTCTTTATCTCAGTATGTTTTTAACAATGTTGAAAACAAATTACACTCTCCTGACATCATTATTGTGAAGGTATAAAGGTCAGTGTCAAAGGCTACTTAGTCGTCCAAGATTGTAGACCCATCCAAAACATCAGTGTTCATTCTTGCACTTTAGTATTACATTGTTTTGGTTACTAAATCTTTCTGTCCTTGACTTTAAATTTCATCTTTTTGACTGTGCGCTGGTTACATGTGTGATATCCCGAATCTCCAGCCACGGGCACCACTCGAAGTTGGGAAGACTAACAGTCCATAACCAAGGATGAACTACAACAAGTGAGTAGAAAACACCAGAGCTTAACGGGATCAAAAAGTGCATATTTAGGCAAATTCATCATTCGTAACCATACAGTCAGTAAGAGTACAATAAAAATTCAAATAAATAAGTAAAACACAGTTAAAACAAGTCAGAAAAAAACATATTTAAAGTATTTTCCTTAGAGGGGCAATATTCCCGGCAACACATCCCAGTCTGTGAACAGAGGCCCATGACCTCTATTTCTGCCTGCCAGATGTTAATGCTAGTGACTCTTTGCTCACTCCATTCACTCCATGCTCATGCCATATTGTCTACAGATTCACAAGCCCAGTTTCCCTCTAATGACCTCTCATCTCCTCTGCTGACTGTCACCAGACTTCATTGCGTGAATGAACTTGGACTCCTGGGCTCTCTCTCTTTGAGGCAGTACCTGCAGAGAACTGCTTAAGCTCTCTATCCTTTCTTCTTCTACGTTTTTCTAGCAATTACTTTACACTCTTTATATACAACATTAACCACCACCACAGCTAAAGCCTGTCAATAATTGCATGTCATCTCAGCAAATGACTGTTCAAAGAGATTGCACATGCGTGCTAACATGTTAGTCCCTAGTCGTACCAGCCCCGGCCAATATGTCAGGCAAGTACTAAACAATTTAAAAACCGTTAATATGCCTGGTCAGTGACACGATGTGTCACAACGTGCTGTCTAGCATTGTTCACTGACTAAGATTCTGTTTACACACTCAGAACTTTCTTTGTTTGATTGTCATCATCCCAGTTACACCCTTTGGCTTGTTATTTTGACTTAGCAACATCTCTATGTCCTGTCACCCTGTGCAGTCAGTACTAGTGTTGGAGAGCATTACTTTTAAAAGTAATTTGTTAAAATTACTCATTACTTATGAAAAAAAAATTAACAAAATATGTTAGATAGTTACTTACTTTATAATGAGTAACAAACAATGCATTGCGATTTCTTCTATATTTCACTGGCCAGCATTTATTATTAAATTCTAAACCCAAGAAACTTCAACCAGAAGCACAGCCAAATTTGACCATTTTCTTGTGTTTTATAAATACCGTAGTGCCCCTTGGTGGGTGCAAACCCAGCTCTTAGAGACGCCTGCAATTGCGTCTATCTGCTGCTAAAGCCTTACGTCCAATGCTGCTGCAATGATCACTGGCTCCCTGTGATCCTAAAGGGCTGCTCAGCACATGTTAGATTAAATGTATACTCATAACTTTTTCCAGTACTTTTTTACTTGATTGGACACTAAGCACATGTGCTTAACTCTTCCTCACTAGTTGTCACCAGACAACCAGAGCATGTGCACATACAGTTACTCCCTCAGCAGTAAGAAACCTCTTACCAAAAAAATGCAAAATTGTGAAATAATGCAGCAATTTTTTTTTGGAGTGGTTGCCATAGTCTTCAATAGTAACACGTATCTGTATGTTTTTTTTATTTTACCAATAATGCTGGTATTTTCATTTAAATAAGTATTGCATTGTTTGAATACATAAAGCATGTTACTGTGTCAACACTGGTCAGTACACCTATACTGTGAAAGTAAACACAAAGTTATTATTCCTGTATAATGTGTGAACAAATCCTTCATTTAATCTGATAGTATTATACATTATAAGTCTAGTCTAGCACTCCGGATAAACTAAATTTGATTATTCTTCTTCTTTCAGCTGCTCCCATTAGGGATCACCACAGCAGATCATCTTCTTCCATATCTTTCTGTCCTCTACATCTTGCTCTGTCAAACCCATCACCTGCATGTCCTCTGTCACCACATCCATAAACCTTCTCTTAGGCCTTCCTCTTTTCCTCTTACCTGGCAGCTTTATCTTTAATATACTTCTCCCAACATACTCAGTATCTCTCTTCTGCACATTTCCAAACCAATGCAATCTCGCCTCTCTGACGTTGTCTCCCAACCGTCCAACTTGAGCTGACCCTCTAATGTACTCATTTCTAATCCTGTCGTTACACCCAATGCAAATCTTAGCATCTTTAACTCTGCCACCTCCAGCTCTGTCTCCTGCTTTTTGGTCAGTGCCACCGTCTCCAACCCATATACCATAGCTGGTCTCACTAAGTAAAATCCTAAAAAGAATTCCAAAGGCTTAAAATACAGCAGCCATTGACACTATGCTATGTCCTGATTAGTTTATAATACTTTATTCACTTTCAACTCATGTTTAATGGAAAAATATTGTAATGTCACTTACAGTGTTTATTAAACGTACAGAGCAAGTTGTATTTGAGGTGCCTCAAAGTGGAATAAAAAAGGAAAAACAGCTCTGCCTAGATTTTCTATTTGCTACTTTTAACAAAAAAAAAAACAACATTGGTCATCATGTTCACCACAACTGAAATGTCACTATTGTCTACATAAGCTAGAATAAAGTGTCTCCCCTTCATAATGCCCTCAAACGCCAGTGCTTGAGGATACTTAATGTGAACCTGCACGTCTACAACAGTTTCCAGGAAATCCTACTGCTCGCCACTGAGCTGAAATACAATAGTGCCATCAAACAGCAGCAAGTTACAAATGTTCAAGGCATTCAGCTTGAGCTTCAAATCTGATCAAAAATGAACAAAAATCAAGGACATATAAGAATTCTGCAAAATTGTTCCTTTGTATGGAAAAGGAAAAGTACCATATGTACACGTACATCAGGATGAAATGCAAAATGATCAGGGAAAAGAAAACTGATAAATAAATAATAGAGCACTGCTAATGATGATTAATCTTCAAAACAGACTATTTTACAATGAAAATCACCATGAACCACATTTCAAGCAGTATTTATACAACAAGCATATATAAATTATCAGCTTCATTAAATATACACATTTTTCTGTGCAAAGTAACAACAGTGTTTCATGGCTAAACCTTTTACATACAAGAAGGAAGCTCATTAGCAATTTCAACTTTCTCTTTTATGCTGATAGGTATTTTTGTATGATGACCTTCCTGCACAGTGTGAGCTACCATAAAAAAGGCATGAGCCCACCACAAAATTAACGGAACTGCACAGAGTATGCAAGGGCCTTTTATCTAAGGAAGACAGTGATGCCAAAATCAATACTAAAATGCAAGAATGCAGCATTGTTTACACGATCATTGGAGCAGACGGCGTTGGAGGCATTTCAAAATTAATAGTCTGTCCATATAATTTTCATGCACTACTCCATCACTACATCTAATCATCAGATATATTATTTTCTCAATGCAAAAAGCAGAGCAGTCATTTGTTGGGAATGATAGGACACGTAAATATGTGGAAGAGTTTAATGTAGCTAGATAGACTGCACATTTGAAGTCCAAAAAAACTTCTACAAGGAAACAGTGTAACCTAATAAACATTTAAAGAAAAACAGATGTACTTTATCCTGCCAAACATGAACTCCCAGCACCCCAGTGGTAGAATGAATAAATTACACTTTCAAAGGGAGCAGAAGTCGTAGTTCGTTTCAATGACATGAGTGATTTGGAAATATAATGAATGTGTGTTCATTAGGTATTAATTTATTCATTAAATATTAACTCATATGTCATATAGTTTGAAGCACTGGGTGAATTCTCTTCATTGTGGTAAAGCAGACTACATCTGTGATGTTTATTTTAGAGGTGCTCTATCGTGATGCAGCTGGAAAAAGGGGGAAATAATAAGAAATGTCACTTAAAGTGCTGTGTGAGTGAGATGGGCATTTTATTATAAAATATAAAATACATAAATGTACTTAATTTCATAACTGAGGCCACCACATCCACGTGAAAAAAACAATGGAATGCAGTGCATAACTAATAAAAAGTCTATAGTTTATTAATAAGTCTATTATTATTATTAGCATCAAACTGTAAGAAGGTTTTGCATATAGTGCACATCATCACCAAACATTTTAAAGATAAATTATTAACAGTTCAGACATTTTGTCATGTACCAGCCAAAACATAACCATAAAAAAGATCTATTACAGGCCACTAAAACTGTAGTGTAATATGCTTTCTTCCAACAATTAATTTTTACTTTAAATTTTCTAAGCCAAAAAAAAGAAGTTGCAATAATTCATGCACCCTTCAGAGAAGCCTGTCACTTTCACAATTCTAAAGTTTTGAAAAGAAAAATAAATATTGCTAAGCTGGTCAACTTCTGAAGGTTTTTTTAGTTTTCATTTACATATAATTACACTTTAATACAAGCGTGACAAGTGCAAAGACTGTTAAGTGGTAGACAGCACAGGCTGTTCAAGACCCCCTATGATATTGGATGACAAGATGCAGCACAAGCTCCATCTCCTGCTAATTAAACGAATCAATTAAGAGACTATTGTTGCAACTGTGTAACTGATGTTCTATAGTGGCAATAACAACCCCACAGGGAGGTCTTCTACTACATTAAAATGCTGTCCTCTACAACTCCATCTGATATTATTAGAAACACTTATTTGCGTCTTGCTGTCATGTCAGCAGCAAAGGCAAATTATGGAAATATGTAGACCAGAATGGTCCCAGTATGAGATCTGGTTTAGTTCTCAACCTCAAAGGGGAACAATCATTGCAATTCCTAAGTTC
>NC_053155.1:149669766-149797266 GCF_016835505.1 Polypterus senegalus
TAGTCAACCTCCTTTGAACATTTAATAAATGTTAATTATTAAAGAGACCCCTTGCATAACAACACATATCATAATGCAGAGACAAACTACATAAATATGTTTGAAGTTGGCATGGGTCAGGGTTGGTGCCAGTGGGGAAAAATCTGTAGGGGGTGTCTGAAATTTTGAGGGGTTGATAATATTTCAGTTGAAACTGAACCACTGCATCTACACAAGTGAAACTTTACTTTCAGTCACCATAAACTTTGCAGTAACAACGAATACCTAGTACTAAAACTGGGTATTAAAAAGTCTATAAGGTACTTTTTTTACAGTAACAACTTGATATTGCATTATGCTTTTAATTACATCTGCTCAAACAAAACAAAATTATTTTGTCTCTGACTTAACAAATTCAATATATTGGAACAACCCAAGGTGTAGAGGAGGAAGAACCGACTCAAAGACTGAAGCAAATGTTAATAGCCCTTGGAATGATCGGGCCCCAGGCTAATACCCAATGAAATACCTAAACCTTCCCAGGGAATTGTTGTTTTCATCACCTCTCCTTACTATTTTGTCCATTTTCTCCTTCTTTTCCAGTCCATCCTACCATACTGTTTACCTCACCTCATTTAAGCCACTCTAGCACACATGGTTCCAGCCCTACAAAGTTCCTCAAAGTCACAACAACATGTATAAATGTTAATGCAAAATATATGTACTATACATGGCATACCCACTGTTATGAAAGGAATCTCATTTCACTAATTTAAAAAAAAACAATAAAGACTCAAAATGAAAATACAATTAATATTAAGCACCTACACACAAATGCTGAGAAATTGCTGCAAAACATTATTCCAAAATAGCATTGCAGCCCTGAACTACAGAAAAGAAACATTGTAAATTGGACACGTGGGTGCTAATGCTGCATTGCATTAGCACAGTTCAAGTTAAGTAAGTGAAAGTGTTCAAATAGAGGAGAGCAAGGTGCACCATAATAGTGTGGAAGGAATGAGGCCTAGAGGGAAGGTGAAGAAAATATTGTCGGAGATGAGATGGTGTTAGATGACATGGAAGCAATCGTTCTCACCATAAAGGATGCTCATGAGCACAGAGAGTGAAGGAAGATGATTTGGAGGGCAGCAAGTTAACGCGGGTAAACCAAGAAAATGATAGTTACGCTGATCATGATATTGATGAAAAAATTTACATTACTAATACTACACAGAAGTCAAATGTTCCTTTATTTTTCTTCTGTTTTCTTGTATTTAACAACATACAGACTTATTGAGCTTCAGACTTTAACTTAAACATGAGCTTTCAAAAGTCCTCAACTTCTTTGTATATGTTGAAAAAGTAAGCGTTCTTATCTATGGTGATTTTCAAGCAGGCTAAATAGAATATCCTGTATTAAATTCTAGCACTTTTTAAAAGCTTGCTTAACACGATTAAAAGTATAACATTTTCTTAACTATTTCTAGACTGTAATTGGGAAATATATACACTTGATGGCCTTCTATTTATAAGCATCCTTTTCTTTCAAGAGCAACAAAGAATTTTATCTTGATTCTGCAACAGGACAAACAAGACCACAATCGCCCTAGGCCTGCCACCTGGCTCACTTTACAAAAGACGGCTGTGCTAGTCTCTAGATTATGACCTCCAACATAAAATATTACCGTTCATGAAGAAAAAGAGCGATTTTTTTTCCATCTTTTGGGCAATTTCAACAATTCTTTAATTTTATTTTTGTTCCAATTTTATTTTTCTAATTAATGTATTCTGTTACTCTTGTTTTTCCATTTTTATTTCAGAAACATGTTTTATAGCAGTTTTCCCACCTTCTTCTGTTGCTCTTTCAGCTGATCACATGTAATTTTTATGGTGAAGGAGTATGCATTCCAGATGGCGTTGTTCTCACTAATCATGTACAGTAGTGAGATTGTCATTTGATGTCTTGGTCTAGACAGGGTCAGCCACAGCTTGGCTTACATGTAGTACTTGATCTCCAGGTCTGTTTGAGCCTGCACCAATTCCCACAGGGTTTTATTGGTTAGGTTTGGTACTTTTCAAGTCCAAGTTATTTTTTTCACAATCTCAATGTACATTAACTTGACATAGGAAATTGTGTTTTAAAACAAAAGCCTTAAGACTTACCGAATAGATCCGCTTTTCAAGCCAAGAATATTGAGTAGTTATTGGTGTCTTGAGATTGCAGAAATGCTCCAAAACAGCAGTTAAGAAAAATTATATTTCTGAATGATTCTTTTAAAAGAAGTCTGACAGTACTCTTCACATTATTGTCTGTCTCTCTTTGTAGCAACCTTCCATCCCTAAGCATGTGGTTTCCTGCAGCTTGTGAATGCTACAATTGTTATTTTGAGTGCTTCCAGTGGTTGGGGCAGTATGTTTCTTCAAATTCAAGTTTACTGTCATGTGTACATAGTACAAAGACATGCTAAGTTGCAGGTCTCCTCAGAAAAGCTTCAGTAATGCAATTTCAACAACAGAGGCACACAAAATGACAGCAATCCGAGTGAAACACACACAGTTACATACAACACACACATACAAGTAAACATGAAGCAGTTGTTGTTATGAGTGGCTTGTTGGCAACCTAAATACCAGTGGATGGAAACTTTCTCTGAAACTACTGGTCCTAAGTTTGAATGGTCCTATATGGTTTGTCAAAAAGGAGAGTTAAAAAAGAGACTGCTTACCTTTCAAAGAAGTATTTGTTGTATATATATATATCCTGAACAGAAAGTCTCTTGGAGCCATTAATGATATGTGAAAGTGAATAGTCTGGCTTACAAAAATAGAGTATCACTTTGTTTCCATAGAGGAGAACCATTTGATGCAATTTCTTTTTAAATAACAACTACGTTCGCAGTGTTGCCAATCCAAATAGTAAATGTTTCAATGGCCAACAGTTTAAAAAAAAAAAGGGTACAATTTGTACCATTTCTAAGAGCTTAAAAAATATGTAAATTGATTATTTGCATGAATGGAGACTTTGTTAGTTAAGCACAACAGTGTTATCCTATCTATAATTTTTGGTAACATCAAATCTGTGTAGTCAAGTATATAAATAGTACCATTAAATACAATCTAAAAGCATTTTCTCTATGCAGATTACCACTTTTTGGTGTTTTGACACAGATAAAGAATATATTACACAAAATATATTTTTTATCATGAAATGTGACCGTGTCTCTGTATGGTCCAGGTGAGTTTAAACCCCAATTCTAGCAATTTTAGAAAGGATTGGTGGTTAATTAATTTTCATTGTGAATTGTTTTTGAACTTTCAAAATAAAATAAATTGGCCAAAAGCTGATTGCTGATGCTTTCTGAAGTTGCATAATAATAATAATAATAATGTTGCATAATAGTTTCAAATACCTTGTTAATTTCATTTTAACTGATTTGAATCTATCATTTGTGTCAATTTCAATGGAAAAATTTGAAAACTCACTCTTAACATATTTTCTGTGGTAAAACGTTACAGTACATGTCTTTAAAAAGAGTCACAATATGGAGAGGATTTAGTAAAAACTGGTTAAGCATTTTTGGTACTGAAAAGAACAATTTCAGTCTGTAGTGTAAGTCATTATTTGTAAAGATCAAAGCTGCTAATCCATGCATGCAGCATTCCTTGTATGTCTTAAGGTTGCCTGATGTGTTGCTTCCTTTAATATGTAATATATAATTTGACATCTCGGCTATGTTTAAAGAGATTCACATATTGAATTATGAGATACAATATATAGGTTTAGTTTAGCACTAAAGTCTACTTATAGAAACAATAGGATCGTTTGTGAGGTTATGAATGCTGCAATTGTTACTTTGAGTACTTTCAGTGGTCGAGGCAAGCTGTTTCTTCAAATTTAAATTATCATGTGTACATAAAGGTGCCATGGACCACATGCTAGTAATATTGATATACATTTGCTAGCTTCAAAACATATAATACACTACATGAGATTACAATAACTTCATTATCAAAGCAACAGCAGAGATAAGATTCTGTATATAGCTATAATACTTTGGGGGAAAAATGGTATAGTCTTGAAGCCTGGTCAAAAAATGTAATGTCATATATTTAGTCAAATTTTAACTAGAGATCAGGTTCTTTTGGGCTGGTTCTAATAACCAAAATCAAGATACTGGATCATACAATACCAATAATGACTTTTTCTTTATCTCTTTAAAATCTTTAACATTAAGTTTCTGCATAAACAGACATGGAAAAGCCTTATATATTTAATTGTTCAATTTTTATTAACAAAATGAAATTGTGTAGGCTCATTGTTCAGTGATTACAAAATACTAAAATAAATAAACTTAATAATACATGCATTTGTTACTAATAAAATGCACAGAGAAAATATCCATACTACAGTATATATATTTCTTCTGTAATGCACTTATCTGAAAAAAAAACCTTAATTAAAAAAAAAAAATAGTTTTTGGCATTTAAATAAATGTTGTCTCATACATTGATTCAATTAATTGATATTGGCAGTTAAAATTGCTTAAATGTAACTATACATTCACTTAATGTTTTAATCATGTTAATTATTATTTGCACTTTATTTTTGCTAGAAAAAATGTACATTTACCATATTTATACAACTTTTCTCTCCCAGTGTACCAGCTAGACATTCCTTATTACTGAGATAGAATCATAAAGATGAATTATCATTTTAATTATGCAGTATTTGCTTCTTACCATAACTGTCTGAAAGAAAAAAATCAAACAAACACAGAAAAACCTTAAAAAAAAGCTGCAAATCTATCAAATGTTCATAAGATGTTTATCAAGAAGATACAAAGCTAACATGCTTAACAAATATACAAGTGAAACAGACAAATTTGCTCTTAAACTAACAAGCCTACTGTTAACTAAGCAGTAATTGCAAATTTTTCTTTGTCCCTTCTTTTTCTATTTGAAAATGTGAGCTACTTAACACTCACTGTTTAAACACAGACAAGTAGTATCTGCCTTAATTAAAGG
The DNA here is from genome assembly GCF_016835505.1 of Polypterus senegalus. Classification (NCBI taxonomy): domain Eukaryota; kingdom Metazoa; phylum Chordata; class Cladistia; order Polypteriformes; family Polypteridae; genus Polypterus; species Polypterus senegalus. Next base: position 149,674,771 of record NC_053155.1, read on the forward strand.
ACAAAATAAAAAGGTCTGAAAGTCATCTGCCTAACTGCACAGGACGACTCCTCGGATTCCTTTTTCTCAGTTTATTTATCCATCTTTTTTAATACTAGGGGGCTTCTCCCCCTGCTCGCTACGCTTGCCTACCCCTGTGTTTGGGTAATCAGATATACAATTTTATTTTTTTTTTCTTTGGAATTGTTTCAATTTCATTATTTGCACTTTTACTTTAAAGCTTCAGTAAAAACAGTATTTTTTGGAGACACATTGTGCCAATGCAACATATAACTGCCCGTGAGTGAATATTGTTTGTTTCTCTAATAAATAATCCAACTTTTTCTAATGTGTGTCCCAGCAAAAGCTATTCTCACAGTAAACTGTAAACATTTTAATACGGACGGGATATCACGATCTCCTTTGGTGCATAATGTTATTCAAGGAATATGCACACTGCCTTTCTTTTTGCTAGTTAAAATTTGCATCGCTTCTTGGTGATCATAAATATATACCTGACCGAATTGTGTATTCTTTGAAATTCAACTTGTCGTTGCTTTAACTGTTACGGGACCCACAGATTCTCATTGCGTATGGTCTATTATTGTGTAAATCCACGTTTTGTGCATAAGAATGATGCAAATGCAAAAAGACTCTACTCTTTGCCATTTCTGACCTCGATTTGTCCTGCTCTTTTTTCAATCACACCTGGTTCTGATGGTTAATCATCTTTTGTTTTGCGGTACTGCGATCTTTTCTCTCTTATTTTGATACTGTAGCGACAGACATGACAAAGTGTCACAAAAGTTTTACTTGAACAATCACTGACTTCGTAACCCCAAACACAACTTTCTAGCATCCTCTCCAATCCCTCATCCCCCGCGTCTCGCCCTCCCTTACCGCATCAATCAATACCCCACTATCAAAAAAAAAAAAACATGCAACAAACTATTTAAATAGCTAATATGCCAATACAATTATCTGCCACCGTTATACAGAAACCTATTAAATACCAGTTCTACAAATCAGTATTGTGTTTGATCTTTTGACATGATAGATAAAGTTACCTGTGCATTGAAGAACATCTAATATGTTAGGATTGGGTGGAATATCATAGGGGGCAATATTTTGTTCAGGAGTCTGACAGCCTGGGGGAAAAGAATTCTCAGAAGCTGACAAGATCTGGCTCTGATGCTGCAGTGTCTTTTTTTCAGATGGCAAAAGAATAAAGAATCTGTGAAAAAGAGCCCTGCATAATTCAGCAGACCCTGCAAACACTTCATTTAGTGAATGTGTGTTCCAGAGGAGGGAGTGACACTCCCAGACACCCCAGCCTAAAAAAAACCAAGCTAAATCCAATATTGAAGAAAATCCAACGGAAAACTAGCCCCTACTAAGAAACCCTATGCGCTTCTGCTACTATGTCATTCACAAACTAAATACCCATCTACCGAGTTCCTAGACCCACATAAACTAAATCTAGGATGAAAGGGTCTTGTGGCAGCATCACGAGTGAGTAAGAAGTGAAAACCTAAATGAAGCACTAGTTTATTATAGAGCAAAATCCCATACATACATACATTCACCCACACATTGTTAGTTTGGTGTAATCAATTAACCTGTACCTCAAAACTCAAATGTAAATTAATTAGTATCTGTACCCTTGATATATCAAAGTTCAAATAGTCCAAAGTAAAAATATAACTAGAACATCATAACAATTTTGATTAAAACAAGCTATTCATGCTGCTTTAACAGTGGAATCGAATTAAAAATAATAGGGTCAAATTACTTGATTTGGGCTTCTTAATTTCTAGTTTCTTATTCATAAGAGATTTAGAACTAGACTATAGGAAACAATTTAACATTAGTTTTGACTGACATGCAGACATAAGGAAAACAACGTGTAAAAATTTTGCAAAATTTCAGTAGAACTGTTATTTGTATTTAAATAAATGTGCTCTGGATGACAGCATCACAGAAGTTAAGCATTTAGGAGCAGCATCTCAGTTCAATGAAAACAAACCTCGCACACATCATATTGCAATTAAATGCAAATGAGACGTCACTATACTTAAAACATGAAAATCTAACTTTTCCTACCATAATCAATGAATGTCACACAAAACTATTTAATTAATCTCACTACATCAAAGTTTTTAAATACAAGTAGCAAGGTAAATATGAACCTTTAATTCAAATTTTTTCATATACAAAAATCCTAACATAGTAGGTGAGGCTCCGTTTTTTCATTCTGAAAGCAAAAAACACCTCTTTAGTGTTCTTCACACTGATTTTGAAACTCAAGCATACATTAATAAAATATGAAGTAAAACACTACTGCAATGACGCATCAGATTTTACAAACCCTACCAGTTCATCCTCTTCCTCCACACATTTAAAAAAAATGTGTGACTCATATTTACCTCGACATTCATTTGTGTAAAAAATAGTACATTTTGGAAGAAAACGTACTCTTGTGAACCATTTTTATTAATACAAGGGGTGATCAAAAATTTGGAATTAAGAAATTAAAAAAAAAATTCTGCAGTGGGTTAATAAAGAGTTGAAAAAGAAACTGCAAAGGAAAAAAAAACTGCTTTATAGGGTGCATAAAACTAATTACCCAAATATGAATCGTAGGATGTACAAGAGCATGAAAGCAACCATTAAGAAGTATATTTAAGGAATCTAAAAGGAAGTTAGAGTGGAATATAGCATATAAGATGAATGATGAAAGAGATTCTTTCTGTCTTTTAGTAGTAAAAGAACAGTCAAGGAGGAGATAAAGTGTATCAGGAACAGTAATGGGGAATTAAAAAATACAGACATTGAAAACAGCAGATGCTCTAAAAAAAAATTTTTCCCTTCAAGAGGTCTTCAAATGTGAGGAAGTAGATAACTTCCCAGTGGTAAAAGGGGCTATTAAGGAGATAGTGATTGATTTGGAAATTGTAGAGAGAGAAGTACTGCTTAGATTAAACAGACTGAAATCAAACAAATCACCAGGACTACATAATATTTAACCTCGAGTTCTTAAGGAGGTAAACGAGTACATATATAAACCCTTGCATATTTCTGGAATTCAACAAGAGAGCACTGGAGAAATTCCAAAGGACTGAAAAATGGCAAATATTATCTCCGTTATATAAAAAGGGTGATCAGGCAAAATGCAAGCAAGTATAGACCAGTATGCTTAATACACATCAAAGGTTAATTAATACAAGGAAATATTAATGAAAAGATCAAGCAACACAGAGCAAGAACAGGGTTTTACTGAAATGTGAGCATGAGTTCAAATGAGAGAGATCATGTTTTACCAACGTTCTGGAATTTGTTGAGGAAACAACAAAAACATACGATAAAATTTGAGCAAATATTATTTCTCTTGACTTTCAGAAAGCATTTGGCATGGTGCCACATGAGAGATTAAGCATCTAACTAAAAGAAGTGAGAGTTCAGGGTTTGGTGTGTAGATAAGTTAAAAGTTAAGACGGAAGTAAAAAATTTAGGGGTAACCGTTGACTGTAATCTGAATTTTAAATCGCATATTCATCAGACCACTAGGACAGCATTTTTTCACTTAAGAAACATAGCTAAAGTTAGACCTCTTATATCATTGAAAGATGCGGAGAAATTAATTCACGCTTTTGTTTTCAGTAGACTAGATTACTGTAACGCACTCCTCTCAGGACTACCCAAAAAAGACATAAATCATTTGCAACGAGTGCAGAATGCAGCTGCTAGAATCCTAACTGGGAAAAGAAAATCCGAACACATTTCTCCAGTTTTGATGTCACTACACTGGTTGCCTGTGTCATTCAGGATTGACTTTAAAATACGCTTATGGTTTATAAAGCCTTAAATAATCTCGCTCCATCTTATATATCGGAATGCCTGACGCGTTATATTCCAAATCGTAACCTTAGATCTTCAAATTAGTGTCTCCTTATAATTCCAAAAGCTAAACTTAAAAGAAGTGGTGAGGCGGCCTTCTGCTGTTATGCACCTAAAATCTGGAATAGCCTGCCAATAGGAATTCGTCAGGCTAATACAGTAGAGCACTTTAAAACACTGCTGAAAACACATTACTTTAACATGGCCTTTTTATAACTTCACTTTAACTTAATACTGATACTCTGTATGTTCAATTCTTCATAATAACTATTCACAGTGGCTCCAAAATCCGTACTGACCCCTACTCTCTCTTCTGTTTCTTTTTCCGGTTTCTTTGTGGTGGCGGCCTGCGCCACCACCACCTACTCAAAGCATCATGATGCACCAACATTGATGGACTGAAAGCCAGAAGTCTACGTGACCATCATCATCAAGTCCTTCCATGAAAACCCTAAATACAAAGAGGACTGTTTGACTTATGTTAGGTAGATTGACCAGAGGGACTGGGCGGTCTCTTGGTCTGGAACCCTACAGATTTTATTTTTTCTCCAGCCTTTGGAGTTTTTTTTTGTTTTTTCTGTCCACCCTGGCCATCGGACCTTACTCTTATTCTATGTTAATTAATGTTGACTTATGTTTATTTTTTATTGTGTCTTCTATTTTTCTAATCATTTTGTAAAGCACTTTGAGCTACATTTTTTTGTATGAATATGTGCTATATAAATAAATGTTAATTAAAAAAAAAATAAGTGCAAAGCTGGCTCAGACACAGGAAATTGAGGGTTATGGTATAAGGAACCCCATCAGATTGGTCTGATGTTAAGAGTGGTGTTCCACTGGGGTTAGTGCTAGGGCCACTGCTATTTTTCATATATCTATCTATCTATAAATATATAATTTGAATAGGAATATATGTAACAATCTGGTTAAATTTGCAAATGATAAAAAGCTAGATGAAGTGGCAGATAATCTAGAATCTATTGAATCATTACAGAAGGAATTGGACAGTATACAGGCTTGGGCAGATTTGTAAATGTAAAGTATTACATGCAGGAAGCAAAAATGCTAGGTTTGAATATACTGTACAATGGGTGGTCCGAAAATCAAAAGTCCACCTTATGAGAATGATTTATAGATTCGCAGTGGAATCAACACTACCAACTACCAGGCAGTGCTCAGAAGCCATTAAGAAGGATAATAGAATGTTAGGTTATATAGCACAATGTGTAAAGTACAAGTCCAATATGGTTATGTTGAAGCTTTACAACACACTGATTACACCTCACCCAGAGTATGTGTACAGTTTCGATCTCCAGGATACAAAAATGACATAGCAGTGCTGGAGAAAGCCCAGAGAAGAGCAACTAGGTTGATTCCAAGACTAAGGGTATGAATTATGAGGAAAGATTAAAAGAGCTGTGCCTTTTCAGTTTAAGCAAAAGAAGATTACGGGGAGACATGACTGAAGTGTTTAAAATTATGAAGGGAATTTGTTCAGTGGATTGAAACTGTTGCTTTAAAATGATCTCATCAAGAACATGGAGACATGGTTGAAAACATGTTAAAGAGTAAATTTCACACAGACATTTGTAAGTTTTTCTTTAAACAGACAACTATAGACATGTGAAATAAGTTGCCATGTAGTGTGATAGTTTAAGGACTTTCAAAACTAGACAATGTTATTTTAGAAAAATTAAGTGGATAGGATTGGCAAGCTTTGTTGGGATGGATAGCCTCATTTAAATTGTTCTAATGATCAAATTTTTTTTGTGCCAGACCTATTAAAGTCATAATCTTAAGATATTTTTGTATCATGGTTTCTGAAGTAAAATTTTTCAGTATTATTTTGATTTTAATTTTACTACTATTTTATTTTTTGTTATTCTGGCAATTCGATTCCACTGTTAAAAATCTTGCATGCCCAATACACATAATTGCCAGTCACATCATGAGGAGTTCTTCAATTATAACTATTGCCATTCTTATCTCTCCTTTCTTTCTTCTATGCCTTTCATCTCAACTCACTCTCTTACCTTGCCCAGCAAATAATTTTCTCTTTAAGGACTACTGCCACCAAATTAGCCTACATCTTTCTCTAGAGATCGAAAGAGACCGCCTATTTCTACAGAGCAACAGAAATTTTTTCCCCAGAAATTTTAATGTTTTTTCAATTTCATGCTATAAGAATTCATTAATCATTTAGCACAAATAAAGACTGAATTGGTCTTCAGTTATAAACCATGTTTACAACTGGTTGTCCTTATAAATTAAGAAAGAATTTGTTGTGTTTATTGCTTAATCACCCATTTTATAGACCCATCATCATGTCAAGACATCTGGAAGTTTACCCTCTACTTTGGTCTCTATTTTTTAAAAGGACATGGTGGGGGGTTGTTTTCTTATTTTTGCTCTTTTTTATAGTTTATAGATTTACTGCTTCATTATTATCATATGTACAGAGTGCAGTGAACTTCTTACTTGCAGGTAATAATCAATATGCAACTCATCACCACTCTGACAAATTTTAATTTATTGTAAGTTTTTAAAAATAGTTTAAAAATGTGTTTGTTTTGAACTATTTTATTTTCTTAACAAACATTTGGTTAGACTCTTCGATTATTTCCATGGATGATCTGTATTGCATATGGAATAGTCTAGGAAGAGTACTGACAAGAAATATACAATAATGCCAACAGTGAATTTAAACCTACCAAAAGATCACTTTTGGCATTGAGATTTTTTTAAATTAATAAGCTTTTTCCACTTAAATCTGATACTGATTTGACAAAAATGGGTATTTTGTCCATGTACAGCAGTAGAATATGTACATAAAGAGAGCATAAAAATTGCATAAGTAACATGTTTAGCACAAATATTAAAGGTGCACCTGTGCTTACATCACAGAAGAACTACAAATTCACATTCAATAAATAATACAAACTTTACATAACAAATTAGAAAACTAACCTGAATTTCAATGTGTCGAGGGTTATCAATAAACTTTTCTATTAACAGGCGATCATCTCCAAAGCTTGAGGCAGCTTCCTGTGAAGAAAATCTGAATCCCTCTCTGGGGGGAAAAAAAGGTAAATAGCTGCAATTATTAAAACTGTACCTCAGACATAACTGTAAAGCAAATTATAATGGTTACTTAAAGTGTAAACTTCAATGAACTATTTCAAATATATTTTAAGTTCCTGAATAAAATTTTAAAATGAATCTACATATATGCAGTATTTATCCATTAATTTTAATCAAAAATCATGTTTTGATGTTTTCAAAAATTAATTAAAAATAAAATGATTAACTAACTTTGTTGGACAAGCATTCACACTTGTCATAGTAATCCTATATAACACAGGTTTAACTAGCTACCTTTAAAGGATAAATCCTGCAGCTGTTGCTGGGTTCTCTCTTTGGAATATTCATCACAACACAGAGAATCAACCATAAACCATAGATTAAAATAAAATTTAAAAAAAGCATAAAATACAATAAAGTAAAAAAGGTGTTGGAAATTTCTTGCATAGTAAAGTCACAACGATGATTAGCAAGGAGACAGTGCATGACATTACCAAGAACTTACAGAGGTTTTTGTTATCACTCAAAATGGAGTAATGAAACTGTGAAGATGCTAATCTTTGCACCAGAGAGGATTTTTTGCTCATGCTCACCAAAATATACATGCGACATGTTAAACATGTAAGTATGGCGAGTGCCTTACATGGTCTTGTTTGGGTAAATACTGGGAGAAGAATAAGAATGATACATAGATTGCAACCTGCTTTCAAATTCAGCCCTTCAAGTGCTTCCGAAGACATATGATGTAACTTCTGCCCCAACTTCAAAGACTCACCACTTCCATAACCACAGTATAAAATAAACACTACCAGAAGTTGCACTTTACGTTTTGATTTTTTTTCCTCCTTGTTTCCTACAGCAACTTAACAGTGTTTTCTTAGTTCCGAGACCATAAGCTCCATTGTATCTAACCTGTCTCTATGATTACAGACAATATTCACAGATTTGGCATGTAATGAAAAGAAGTAAGTAAGAATCCTTTACACGAGAAAGCTTTTATAGTATTCAAAGATTCACAGTAAGTTAAGTAAGAAGGACCAAGAGTGAAAGGCATATTGGGCCTTGGAATAGTGGAGATTCAATCCGATATAGGTTAGGTTCAAAACTCAGCAGATCTAAACAACCTTGGTATATAAAGTAATGATAACCCACTCACAAAAGACTTGAAAAAAATAAATAAATGCTAATGGATGGATTGATAATTACAAAAGAAAAAAAACACAGAACAGCAGCATGTTTTGTCAATTTATATTTATTATCTATTTTTCTGGACTGTCACCTGATGTTTGTTTATGTAGCTTCTACATGTACATAGTTGTCATTTATCATGTATTGCTTGTTTGTACTGTAAAACAATTTCATGATGGTGTATTCCAAACAGTATGATATATAAAATTGATAAGTGACAAATAACATGATACCAAAGAGATTTCTCCCAGGCAATGAAAAATTAAAACGTTTAAATTATGTGGTTTGCAGTACATACACGAGACAAATCAAATACATTTCTCATATCATGACCAAACTAAAAGAATGAAGTCGAGGAGGTACTAGGGCTTAGTGGACAAAAAAAATCTTATGATGTCCAAATAAACACTGTGCTTTTCATAAACAATCTCATTTTTCTTTATATACATTGTCAGACGTGCAATTAGTGGGAGTTTTCAGAGCTCCCCATAGAATATTACAAGTACTCCCAACTGAGAGAGTGCACATTTCCTGACTCCATCTCCTTTTTAACTTGTAGACCTGATGAAGAACCGCCAGCAGAACACATATCACATCCTGCTCAAACCGCAAAACCCTCCTATTCCATCTCCACTGATATATAAAATCAGACCAACTTGGAAGTTGTTGTTCATTTGAAAACCCAGAACTGAGAAAGACAGAGCTCTTTCTTCTACTGAAGCCAACATTTGACTGACAGGTCCAGAGTGGTACATCCTCATTTTTTTTATCCCATTCACAAATCTTTATCATTTTTCCCTTTATTGAATGGGTTATTTGCATGGAGACACAAACACATAACCAAGTTGACATCTTTATTAAATAATGAATTTCAAAAAAATAATGTAAATTACTTCAAGAACTGTGCAGTGACTAATGAGAAATATTAAACTAAAATATTGCAAACTGGAATGTCCACTGGCTGTAAAGTTAACTTAAAAGTACCATATATGCAACTAACCGAGTTCTTCAAGTTCAATCTAAGAAACAAGGATTGTTATTACTGTATGAAACACTTTTAGAATACAAAGACTGCTAAAGGGCACGCTATCCTCCAACAAAAACAGAACTTGGCAAATACTTTAATAAGAAAATTTATTTGAAAGAGCTTACCATTATGTCACAGATAAAATGTGCCACAGTCTGTTTGCTAGAGTGTAGCTGCAAATCTTTGTTGCAATTAACAGTTTAACCAATAAGCAATTTGGGTTTTTAGTAACTCGTCTTCTTTTTAATCAAAGAGCTAAGCACAATAAGTGTTATGCAGGGAAAATTAAGACTTTATATGTGAATGAAGGCTTTGACATTAAGACATTCATGCCTGGACCTGCTGTACATTTTTAACCATCAGTGCAGTTTAATGCTTCAAACTTTACATTGGGTTCAATATTTACCACAAAAGCAAGTAACTTAAATGAAATAGACATGAATGGTAAATCATTTTTGGATCATTAATAAAAGAATTAAAATATGTCCTGTTTAGAGGGGTTCATTTCAGCACGTTTGGTTTTAATCAATCAAACACTTCACATGTAGATAATGTGACTACAAAATACAGCAAGAAATATTATTTGCAACAACAAACACTTTTAAACTATGAAAAAAACACTGGAAATTATGAACATTATCAATGTTATCTGTGTCCTTAGATGACTGAGGAGTCCATTTTTTTTTAACCATACACCTAATGACACTGGAGGCAGAAAATTATGTTTTGATGCTGTTTCCATAAATTTGTGCTCCCCTCCATCTCCTTGCATTTTCATTGTTTGTCCAAGTTATCAAAGGGACTTTCATATTATATTCACCTTGGCTCATAACAGAGTTGAGAACTTAAAAGTCAGACGATGGACCTTCAGATACAGTTGCTTATCCAACATAGTTGGCTCTTCAGAATTATTGTTTCAATATTGATTGTTTTTGTGTTGAGGTGACACAGCAATCCTCCTTGCTGACACAAAGGATGGATGGATAGAACTCTCAGTCTGTCAGTGGAGCAGGATAGTGACAGCAGTCTTTCGCTGAAGCTGCTCCTCTGTCTGGAGATGATACTGTTCAGTGGATGCAGTGGATTCTCCATGATTGACAGGAGTTTGCTTAGTGCCCGTCACTCTGCCACGGATGTCAAAATGTCTATAATAGAGCCTGCCTTCCTCACCAGTTTGTCCAGGCGTGAGGCATCCCTCTTCATTATGCTGCCTCCCCAGCACACCACTGTGTAGAAGAGGGTGCTCGCCACAACCATCTGATAGAACATCTGCAGCATCTTATTGCAGATGTTGAAGGACACCAGCCTTCTAAGGAAATATAGTCAGCTCTGTCCTCTCTTGCACAGAACATCAGTATTGGCAGTCCAGTCCAATTTATCATCCAGCTGCACTCCCAGGTATTTATAGAACTGCACTCTCTGCACACAGTCACCTCTGATGATCACGGGGTCCATGAGGGGCCTGGGCCTCCTAAATTCCACCCCCAGCGCCTTTGTTTTGCTGGTGTTCAGTTGTAGGTGGGTTGAGTTGCACCATTTAACAAAGTCCTTGATTAGGTTCCTATACTCCGCTTCCTGTAAACTCCTGATGCAGCCCACGATAGCAGTGTCATCAGCAAACTTTTGTACATGGCAGGACTCCGAGTTGTATTGGAAGTCCGATGTATATAGGCTGAATAGGTTTTTGGTAACAACAGTAAGATATTATAGGAAAACAATGGCACAAATGAAATTATAGATTATTAGCTCAGTTCATATTGGATATAATGGTTTTCAAACATCTCCAAGTATAATGTCCCGAAAGAAATTCTAGCACAGCTGATGTAGTATTAAAATACTTAGATTTTTTAAATAATTGCCTGTCAAGGTATGGAGAGTGATCATTAATTTCCAAAATTTTTCTATTGATGGTTGCTGCTTGAGGCTCAGTTATCTAGCCAATGATATCCTGGCAGGGTATCTTGCTTTTTTCCAGCACTGAGAAACCATTCTAAAGTTCTGTAGGGCTTGTTGAAGGGATTCAGTGTTCCTTAAAGTAATTAAAAACAGTATGATTGCCGGTTGTTGTTCAGGTTCATAGAGTATCATCTTGGCCAGCTCTGTTTTAACCTTAAAATGCTATACATTGAAGAACATCCTGTCAAACTAGTATTACATTTTTAAGTCTCAGGGACAGCAATGCATGATTAGACGTTTATTAAATAAAATGGAGGTAAAGCACAATGGCATAACACTTTCTCAGCCTTGTTTGGATAGTGAAGGAATTTTTTTAACAGATGGAGTCAAAGAGAAGATTTTGTTGGTGACCTTTTGAAAATTTCATAATCAGCCTTAATATCTCTGTGACATTAACATCAGGGCTAAAGGATATTATTCTTCATTTGTTTGATGACTTTAAGGATCTTTTCTATGTTTGGTGATTCATCCAGTTAGGTGCTTTCTGAATGCTAATAAATCACTCAAATAATGTTGTCTGTCACGGATTAGTAATTCAGTAATTATTCAAAGAGCTTCTTACAGAGTTGCCAGGTAACAGCATTATCTTTCAAGAGGATTTCATCTTGGAGCCAGAGTGATGCTATGTGAGCTTGGGTCATATAGGATCTTTGACACTCTGTATATAATAGTAATCAGCACAACTCTGTATCATTTACATTTTTACTCTTCCTATCTATTCTTGTTTTTAGCAATATTTCTCTGGCTGTCAACTTTGCTGTGTTGGTGTCCTTCATGTGTTTTTTTTTTTGTTTTGAATGGACAGCTAGGAAAAAAAGCTACAGATTGGAGGATCCAGATAATGTGCTGCTACAACCAAATTTACATGAAGCTTGGTTTAAAAAAGCAGTTTGTCAAAGCCCTATCAATAGGCACAGCTTATTGTATGTATTTGTGCCAAACGTTTTGAGGTTTGTCTGAGGCTAAATTAATAGGGGGTATACTTGCCAGACCTGATATTAAAAAGCTGAGTTCTGATGCACAATATGATGGTGAGATGAATTAAAAGAAACTAGAGGTTTGCTTATCGTTCAAAGAAGTAATTTCTAAGTTTTTAGTGACCAATAAAGATCCAAATTATTAAGAAATTCTAAAAAGGTATTAGTTACGTTTAAGAAATTGGGTAGCAACATAAGTCTCAAAGTTGACTTTTTGGATTTGTATTTGAAATTTTTCCTTTTAAATCTCGGAATAGTGAGTGAAGAACAGGGTAAAAGACTCCATCAGAATATCAAGGACATGGGAAGTTGTTACCAGGGATGTTGGGATGTCAGTATGATGGCGGACTATTGCTGGATGATTCATAGGGAGATACAAGAAATAGTGTAAACTGCGGGCCATTAAAATGAAGTTTTGGATAAAAGAGAAGAAATGACAAAGACTAGTGAATATGGATAAGTATTACGTTTTCTGTTATATACTGTATATATATATATATATATATATATGTTTAAAAATTTTAAATTTACTAAATATCTTCATTTTAAATTGATAAAGAACATTACCACATACATAAACAAAATGTGTAATTTGTTACATTTAATTGCAATTTCTTTTTAAATTTTGCACTCAAATATGGCATGATGTAAACTTTCTAAATATGTTTTTAATGTATATGAACACAAAATATTAAAATTTTTATATTTTTTATCAGTTTAATTTTGCACACTTGTGAAAGTCTTTCAAAGGGCTGAGAAACTTTGCTTCCCATCCTCACATACTGTATGAAATTCTGTTTTATCTCAAGTGGAGATGCAGCTGCCTACAGACATGATGCAGTGAAAATTGGGCAGGGGACACAGATCAGGTACCCCTATTTGAATGATATAAAAGGTGGAATGTTTGCCCTTCAAGACATTTATGACATTAATGTTTTATTTCTCTTAGAAACAAAAGTAACAGAAATAATAAAAAAAAAAAATTACAGCATACTCTGTAAATGTACTATTATTGCAAGAATTGTACTGCAACATGTTAACAGTACTTTTTTTTTTTTTTACTGAACAGTGTAATTAGATTATGGTAACAAGCAACTCTGTGTTGAAATGTATTTCATCTTCTGGCTGAGCAGGATTTTGAAAGCAATAAGGTTGTGTTCCATGCATTTGCTTGTAAGGAGGATGCCATTAGAATTGAGCTTTCTGACACCCCTCCTTGTTAATGACTGCTATCAAATGCCTGAAGCTAAACCCAATACTTCACTTGAAGTTCTACAGTAGAATCAGCCTTTCATTGATGACATTACTTATATTATCCCATGTGTGAGTTGATAATTTAATGTCCTTGCATTCCTCTGGTAAATTTCAAGAGAAGAGAATTCTGGAGAATTTATCCACCATTATCTGAATAAGTCAAATTTAATCACTTATTTAAAAAAAATATATCCCCAGTATGCGGAGTACAACAACTTGTGTGCCATCATGTGTTCTTGTCTACAAATCAAATGATTCTGGAGAATGTATACCAATTAATGACATGCACATTACAAGCAAAAATTGTGTCACTGTCCAAATAATTGTGGATAAAACTGTACATTTACACTAAAAAAAGTTTTAGAACACCCCAATTTTTCTGACTTTTTTGAAATTTAAGCAGTTCAAGTCAATGAAGTCAGTAAAATGGTATAAAGGTATGTGGTAATGGTTTTTTTTTTTTTTTGGTTACCAAAAACTGAAAAATAATGCCAAGCTGTTTCTGAAAGGCAACAGCATACATGGATAAGTGTCTCACAGGACAACAGCTATAAGCACAGCTAAACAGCTATGCAATATTCATATCTACCAATTGTTTATTTGCTCTATACTTTTATTACAAAGTTCACAGACACTGGTGGTGGTCCCTGGCCTAAGCAAGCATCTTTTTCTTGTTTTACAATTTCAGCTATGGCTTTCTTACTGCCACTAGACCTATCAAAGCCTTTCCTTCACAGATGAAAATGATACTTGCTTATTTTAACCACTGTCCAAAAAGGCACTTGTTATGCAGCTGTTGACTCTCAGAAATTTGCCTTCTGATTATGCTGTGGCTGTGGGTCTGCCAAACCTGTTCCTGTCAGAGCTACCTCCAGTTTCCAAGTTCTTTATAATTGTGTAGGAAACTGTACTCACTGACACCTTGGCTTTCTTTGCAATTTCTTTAAAGGAAAAGCCTACATGTTTAAGTATTACAATAGTCGGTTTTGTCTGTCTTAACCTTGATAATTTTCTTCTTTTCATCATTATGATAGCAATATATAGTGTTCAACTAATGCTTCAGAGGGTGTGTCAACATAATTTATTCCAATATCGCGTTTATGCAGACAGAGGATTTGCAAGTAATTAACAAAAGTAGGACACCTGTAGGAATTCTGCATTTTCAGGGCTTAATGTACCTCTATTGCTAAAGAAAAGCTATAAGTTGTTATCTATAGAAGGCCCTTTTCTGTAAGTCTGCAAATTACATAATTTTCAGTTTTTGGTAACCTAAATCTTTTTTTTTTTTTTTTATTCTTCTTTAACTGCTTACCTTTGTACTATTTCAGGTTTTCCAATGGATTGGAACTGCTTCAGTTTCAATAAAAACTGGCAAAATGTGGGTGTTATAAACTTTTGACCTATAATGTATAATATACATGTTAGTCCCTAAATGTGAAGAATTTCAAATGTTAAATGCTAAAAATTTACTTGCTGGGAAATTAATCTATTTTGTTTAACAGTTACACTGTACACAACCTCTCCTCTGTAAACTTACTGAAACTTGCCTTAGTAACATTGACACTTTAATAATTAACTTCTTTTAATAGAGGATTTACCACACTTGAAGATAGCACTAACCAAATCTATCACTTTAAACTATTATGCAACTCATGAGGAATTTAAAAATACTCTACAGTGCAATAACACAGGCAGCCCTAAGGGACTGGTTAACTAGAATTTCCATATTACATGAACTGGTACAGAAAACTGAAAAGGAAAATGCAGTTAAGAAGGTTACAGCCCTGATAGGGTACATTAATTAATGTAATAATATTAATTAATGCTGTCATTCTTTTGTAATTCTTTAAGTACACTGCCAATCTAATTTGTGCAGAATGATTTCTCTGTAGACTTCCCAGTTTTTGTCTGATGAAATGCATGACAGAAAGAGAGATGATATATTAGCTAGAAATTAGCACTGGTACAAATTGTGCATTGAACTTTCATTAAAGCCTGGGAAATCTTGCAAGGTTCAAGCTAATCACCACATCCTTTACAACTATTACTAAATGTTTCAAAATGAAATGCCATATCGTTACCTTATTTTTCAATGGTGCATGAGGTAAGTTTTCTGTGATAAACGTAATTAAAAGGCTTTGATGGAAACCAATAGTACTAACTGGAAAGAGAACTAAATTTAAATAGTATATTTGGTTGACATAAAACAACAATATTCTAATGTAAACCCAAATAATTTAAAACATTTTTAATTGGAGATTTTATTTATAATTAGTGATACACATGAGGTGAGGAAATGGATGCACAGCTTGTCATTGAAGTTCCTTTCACATACAAATATCAGAATATTGCCACAACTGCTAGCAGATTCCCTCTCTCAATCCTGCTACTCACTTAACGTTTCGACTCACCTTTACTCATAGTCCTTCTCAATTCAATATTTTTAAATAAAACTGCGTGTGAAAGAGATATTACAGACGCACAAATATTAGCTGCCTAACTAATTTAGCTAAACCACTAGACTCATAGAGAATGTACATTTTCTCATAAGCTTGGTAATGTTACTTTTATGCATATTGGCTGTATCAGACAAATAACTCACAAGCACTACTAATTACCATTAGTGGATATCTTAACTCTAGTTAAAATAAGTACTGTCATGTGCCATCTTATTACTCCATTTGGGACAGCCCATTTGGCTGTACGTAAAATTAACCACAGGTCGGTCATAAAATGCAATTGCAATTGAGGCTCTGTGGGTCTGGTGTATAATCACCTGTAAGGAGTAGCACAAACTGATACTGGAATCTTGGCTTACTATTTTCATTATGCCATGCAATACTATAGAACTGCTGCTTAGCTGTTATCATGCCACTCACTCTCCTCCTGTACAGTAGTTTGGAAGCATTGCACATTTGTGCTCCCACTCGTTATTCATGTGTCAGTGCTTAGCAATGTTCATTACATAATGAGGAAAACTCTTCAATCAATTGTTGGTGCTTCGCAGTTATCTATCAATGGATCGATATTTCATAGGGTTAAGCTCATGCAGTGTAGTGTGGTTGAACAAATCAGTCATTAAAAATGTACCAAAACATATTCTACTCACACCCATTCAATAGTAAAAAAAAAAGTTTTTTTGGAGGAACACTGGCAGTAAGTACAAATGGTCTCAAATCGGCAGGTCATAAATTGGCACGACTGCACTTTAAAGTAAAATTGACAACTGTTTATTTTTAACGCAGGTCCACTTGATCAAATTTAGGCAAAGTTAAGAGATGAAAAGAAGTCCATGATATGACACTGTAGTGTGAAGCTATGGTGTGAAAATGTTAATATAATGTTGCTACTGCTTAAAAGCCTTCTTAATTCAACTTCTAAATTAAAGGGCTGCTTCTGTATGTATTTAAACACAGTGCTAGCATTTCAAGTTAAGTTTAAATTAAAATACAAGTGAACCACTTTTTTTTTTTTTTTTTTAAACAAGCTTTAAATGGACAGAGCCAATTCATTAGGTTGTATACCCCTTTCCTTTCCAAACAGATAATTTCATTTCTATCCCACTTATACTTCTTGTAAGAATTATTAATAATAATTAAAACAACCTTTGCACACCTAAAAGTGGAGGATAATCTTGTTACCTATTGTCCTGAATAATAAAATTATTATTTTTTGAAAATGCAGAGTCCTTATATTAAGTTTTAATTTTGCTCAAATAAACCATAATGAACTATAAAGGAACTCATTTACCAAAAATGTAGAGTTTAACTAACTAATGTACAAAGGTCGTTCACAGGGAATGCATCCTCTCTTGTGGACTAGTAATTTATGACCTAAACACATTTGTACATTATTTCTGTGTGGTGCAAGTAACATATCACTTTGCTTCTGTTTTGTTACCCAGGGAATTTATGGTACTTTTATTTGAAATGGTCAGACAAGTTTTATAACCTAATGTTACAAACAACAGAAATAATAAGAGATTGTACAGATGCATACAGGAACTACGCTTTTGAGCACAGCCATCAATCACCAAGATAGCTAGCCAGTCAATTATGTGTATTGTTGCGTGCTCCGGAATCTTTGCTATAATATTTTCTATTATACTTTTCAATGTGTAATATCATATTTTAATAAATACCACATTGTTTTTAAATTTCTATACTTCAGATATAAAGTGACTAAAGTCAATATTGCTCTGATGCAGAGGGAAGATCGCCAATTTTCTCATCCTTGTGGGATTTATTAAGACTGAGAGGTTTTACCTCAACAGGATGAACAAGTGTGATAAAATTAAGACACCGTTGGTTGGTTGGTTGATAAGAGGCATACAACCAAAATGAGCCTTCATGTGTCTCAGGGACATTCATACATTGTTAGTGCCAGAGACATTAAGTCCACATGCATTGTGGACATCACTCACACATACTTATTTCAGTGGAATACTACAGACAGACTGGCAGTTAGGCACCACTCATACTTAATTGTGTGAATAGGACCTGTGTGTGTGTGTGTGTGTGTGTGAGTGTATTTGTGTATCCCTTGACAATACACTTATTAATTCTTTTTGAAACAACTTTCTAGAATGTTATTCATTAAAAATTGAATGATTGTTGCACAACTTAAAGAAAAGAGGTTATATTAAAACTGAATCCTCCTATTAGCAACATTTACAGAAGCCAGAGATAACCAATCTCTTCCTCAAACCTTTCACCAAGCACTAATCACTGTTTTTCCACAACAAAATAAGGACTTATTACAATGTGCATCATACAGACCAATTTCACTTCTGAATAACGTTAAAATACTCTCTAAAATCATAGCTAGAAGGATGGAGAAAGTGCTCCCCTCGGTAATATCACAAGACCAAACTGGATTTATTAGGGGCCGACACTTATCTTCAAATCTTTGACGCCTGTTTAATGTAATATACTCACCAACTAAACCAAACACCCCAGAAATATTATTATCATTGGATGCAGAAAAAGCATTTGACCTGAATGAACGGAAATACCTTTTTACTACATTGGAGAAGTTTGGGTTTGGCCCGAACATTTGTGCATGGATTAAATTACTGTATACTAACCCAGAAGCTTCAGTTTGCATCAACAACATTTGCTCAGACTAATTTAAACTAGAACGTGGCACTAGACAAGGATGCCCCTTGTCACCGCTGCTGATTGCGATTGCCATTGAACCACTGGCAATACATTGTCGAAATACTGATCAGATAAAGGGGATTAGCAGAGAAGGACTGGAACAGAAAATATCATTATATGCAGATGATATGGTATTGTACATATCGGACCCAGAAAATTCTGTGCCTGCAGTCTTAACAGCACTCACAGAATTTCAAAAGATCTCTGGTCTCAGAATTAATCTGAATAAATGTATACTCTTTCCAGTGAATTCTCAAGCATATAATTACCCTAACCTTTTATCATTGCAGAACAGTTTAAATACCTCGGGGTAAACATCACAAGTAAACATAAAGCTCTATATCAACAAAATTTCACCGTCTGCATGGAAAAAATTAAACAAGACTTGCATAGATGGTCAACCCTTCATCTCACACTAGCTGGAAGAATTGGAAGAACACTGTTATGATGAATATTCTTCCTAAGCTCCTTTTTTATTTCAAAACATTCCAATATACATTAATAAATCATTCTTTAGGCAATTAGATTCAACAATAACCTCATTTATTTGGAATTCAAAACATCCACGCATCAAAAGAGCGACCCTACAAAGACAAAAGGCAGAAGGCGGCATGGCTCTACCTAACTTCCAGTTTTATTACTGGACAGCAAATACACAGGCGATAAGAACCAGGACACAAATAAAAGAACATACACAGGCTTGGACCACAATAGAAGTAAAATCCTGCAGTACTTCTTTGTATTCCTTGCTCTGTGCTCCAATAAACACACATTATCGGCAATATACAAATAACCCAATTGTGCTCCACTCACTTAGAATTTGGAACCAATGTAGAAAGCATTTTAAGATGGAGAAGCTTCTATCTGTGGCATCTCTACAAGAGAAACACCTCTTTCAACCTTCACAAACATATGCAGTTTTTAATACAGTAATCCCTCCTCGATCGTGGGGGTTGCGTTCCAGAACTCCCCGCGATAGATGAAAATCCGCAAAAAGCGGCATTTCTTAGAGGTGTGTCCATATCCACTAGGCAAACAGCTTCTGCGCAAACAGCACCTCTGCTAACAGCCCCTCCGTCAGGCACAGAGAATGTCAGAGAGGGTGAGATAGAGGCAGAGACAAGCAAACAATCAAGCTCCGCGCGGGATGCATATCTTATAGCATTGAGGAGTTTTAGTTAATATGTAATACATGCTCGGATTGGGTAGCTTCTAAGCCATCCGCCAATAGCGTCCCTTGTATGAAATCAACAGGGCAAACAAACTGAGGAAGCGTGTAGCATAAATTAAAAGACCCATTGTCCGCAGAAATCCGCGAACCAGCGAAAAATCTGTGATATATATTTAGATGTGCTTACATTTAAAATCCGCGATAGAGTGAAGTCGCGAAAGTCGAAGCGCGATATAGCGAGGAATTACTGTATTTGGAAAAAATTTGGAATTAACTTGCTTAGAGATCTTTATATAGACAACGTCTTTGCATCCTATGAACAATTACATTCCAAATTTAACATTCCAGCTACACATTTCTTTCACTATCTTCAAATCAGGAACTTTGTTAAACAGAACCTTCCAGATTTTCCTCATCTTGCACCCTCATCCATGCTGAAAAAAATATTGCTCAATTTCAAGGACTTAGACTCCATCTCTACAATATATAAAATCATTTTACAATCCCTCCCTTTCAAAGATCCAAGAGGACACTGGGAAAAAGATTTCTCAATTAATATATCAGAAAAGGAGTGAAAGTAGCAATGCAGAGAATTCACTCGAGCTCCATATGCGCAAAGCATACAATCATACAACTTAAAATTATATATCGAGCACATCTGTCTCGACTAAAACTCTCCAAAATGTTTCCAGGACATGATCCAACCTGCGAACGTTGCAACCAAGTCCCAGCCTCACTGGGTCACATGTTCTGGGCCTGCACCAAATTAACATTATTCTGGACAAAAATTTTTAATTACCTCTCAGACAGCCTTGGACTCACAATCCCTCTTAACCCATTAACAGCTGTGTTTGGGGTTCTTCCAGAGGGGTTTAAAGTGGAGAAAGACAAACAAACAGTGATTGCATTCACTACACTTTTGGCACGCAGACTTATTCTGATAAACTGGAAGAACCCAAACTCTCCTCTTTTAAGTCAGTGGGAAACCGATGTGTTATATTATTTGAAATTGGAAAAAATCAAATACTCAGAGGATCCGTACAGACTGCAGGATCTAATCATTAAAATAAGTTCAGGAAGCACAGAGAATTTATTAATTTAGGTATGTTTACAAGCCTTAAATTTTACGCCGTTTGGCATGCTCGCTCTTTCTCAGGGGTGGGGATCGATCTATTCTTAACTCAATTTTTCTTTTTGTAAAAATTTGATTGCTTTGTATGGATTGCAATAAAATTAATAAAAAAATAAATAAATAAATAAAAACTGAATCAAAGTACCAACCATCAATCTTTTAGTTGGATCAAATTTTTAATCAAATTACTACTTCTAAAATTTTCTAAAAATACAAATGTTTTGAGAATGCACGAAGAAAGGCTGTGTAGTTTGAGGAAACAGAGAAAAAAAAAAACATTTATAACATCTACATACCAGTCTTTTTTTCTTGCATATTTACTCATATTTTTACTTTCTTACAGGAAGATGGACTGCAAGCCATGCATACAGTAGGGTACAGTCTGCATGGTACTGTACAATTCAAAAATTTACTTCATGTGTAGAAACCTTTCAAGTACTGGACAAAATTGTATAAAATTATAAAAAACCTGCTGCTGGTTTCTTATTAGTTGTACAGGTAATCCCCACTGAGCCTAGTGGTGTAGGGAGCACAGCTACTTTAACAAATGGCTGTCCTGTACATAGTATAGTGGTTTGTGAATGTCTTAAAATAATACTGCTGTATTGCAAATGTAATTTTTTAGAACATGTGTTAAGTGATGCATTGTGTAGCCATTACCTTGAATGAGCATGATGTTGAAATCAATTTTATGCGTAATTCATCCCTGAAGCTCATCCAATATTTTTAAATAGCAAGAGATCTATGTGGAAACAGTTGTTTTGGATAATGGTACATAGTGATTAACACCTGTTTTAAGTGATGTAAATTTCAGTACAAGGTAGCAACAATGACATTTGGCATATGGTACTAAACAAAGCAAAGATGATATATTACCTGTATTAAAAGGATACAATTTAAGAAGATTAGATCTCAGGTCTCATAATCAAGCAAGTTACTTCACCTAACTCTTAAACTAAAGCATTATTAATGAAAACTGACTCCTAACTCAACTCATAGTGGTGCAGATAAGGGATCCAGAACTTTTGTAAAAAGTTGAAATGCTCCTATTGTATTAATATGTTTTCAAGAAAGTAACTATGGTGAACAATTAATAAAAGGAACACAGGCTGAGAATAGTAACTGCTGGATATACTGTATTATATGCTTATAAGCTTTCATTTTTAGTCACAATCCAAATAATTGGGAGTTCAGATGGTTCATTGTATGATTGTTTTTCCACAGGTTATTTTTTTAATGCATAGACAAAAACTTCAAAATTCTCAGTAATAAAGAAAAATATAATTACAGTATTTATTATCTTCTGAGTAGTCTCAAAAAGGATGAAATTAATGTAATGGGAGCTTACTTAATAACAAATTATCAAGACATTTACTTTATATTTGTAGTTACCATTATGAAAACAAAATGAACAGATGGTTATTGTTAATATAAAGGTTAAAATAACTGTCCATTTTAACTGGCTGCAAAAAGTGAATAACTTAAGTGTCAGGAACAAACTGTAATAGCAAAACCTATAGACTTACATCTGTAGCAAACATAGCAGCTCAATAATAGTATATATTATACAGTAAGTTTGGTAGAAAAAAAGAAGAGTTATTAGGGAAAACAGCAGTTACTTGAAGTGCTGATTATTAACTGGCACCCTGCAGTATAGCGCTAACAACTATCTAGCGGTCTGTATAAAATAATGCATTAGCATTCTAATACAGGTGGGTACAAAGGCATGGGATGCACAAAGAATGACAAGGGTGCCTTTTTTCTCACATAAGTGCTTTCACTGCAGCCTTAGTTATTTATGTATGGTACATAAGTGGGCTTTTTGATTATTATTTATGCAGCTCTGTAAACAGAATTAATGATCAATCACCTGCTACTTTTGCACTAATGCAAATCTCATCTGAACACCTGCCATTATAATCTCATAGGACTGTGAAGCAAATGATAGTGAAGCCATTCTTTATTACAAATAGAGAGCACTACATGCTTCAATGCCATTTTTGTTGGGTGCACCACTAAGCTAAAAATGCCATATGGCGATAATCAATAAATTAGGGCAATAGAGAATTTCGATGAAAATGGATTAATACAATGATATAAAATAACATCTAAAATACCCAGGGAAAAAGTATTTACAACAATAAATGAAAACTAAGACAATTCTTAATTTATTTGGAATAATACTTACTTTAATGCTTAAATGATGATAGTGAATTTCTCTCTCTTCAATTCTGGCAAACAGTACAGGGCATTAACACTTGCACCAAAAGGTTCAAAGATGATTTTTATCCTCCAGTCATAAGACTACTCAGCAACAATTCTTAACTGAAAATTGCATACCCATACTGTACCTTATGAACGATTCTTATATGTAGTGCTGTGAAAAAGGATTTAACCCTTCCTCACTTTTTCTCTTACTGCAAATTTCATACACTGCATGTTCAACCATACTGTCATTTGTTGAGCAAACAAACATATCCAATACCAGGTTTATCAGTGTGAAAAAGTAACTGGCTTCTAGCTACAGTAAATCAATTTAATTAAATGGATAAACAGAATCAGCTAACTGACCATAGCCAGGCTTAATAATTTTTTTTTTGGTGTGTGTGTTTTTGCTGTTGATCAGTCTGTTGTGTATTCTCTTGATCTTTCATTCAGAATATTAACACAAATTGAGAAAATTGAAATAAAAAAATTATCATAAACAATTATTTTCTTCTAAAATGAATAGGGAAATATATGAGTAAAACTTAACTGAAGTACATTTCCATTCAAATTTTATGTTAAGCTTATCTGAATGCCTATAATAGGCTATAGTTTGTTTGGAAGGGTTAGCAGAAAAAATGCCTCTGCTGTCATCAAACAACAGACTTAAGTGTCTATAATTTCGTAGTTCTATGGTTAGTTGTGACAATAAAATAACTTTTTACCAACCAACACCATAGGTGATTTTTGAGGAAGAATAATAGCCATGCAGAAAAGTACCTCGTCATTTTTGATGTTATGGAGCGGTTTCTCTGCCAAAGGCCCAGAACAACTTCTTAGAATACATGGTACCATGGCCTCCATCAAGTGTCAGCACATATTAAATTAAAACCGGACTACCTATGCCAGGAAGCTTAAATTAGGTCATAGGTGGATCTTACAGAAGAATAAAACACACCTCAAAATCAACACAGGAATGGCTCAGTTACAACAAAATCAAGGTTTTGACATGGCCATCCCAGTCCCCTGACCTAAAGCCCATTGAAAACCAGTGGGATTAGCTGAAGAGAAAAGTGCACAGGTATGGACCTCAAAATATGAAGGGTCTAGAGAGATTCTATATGGGGGAATGGTCTGAGATCCCTTACGATGTGTTTTCCAACCTCATTATGAATAAGAAGACTTACAGCGGTTATCTTGGCAAAGCATTAAATGAAGGGGTGCTAATAAATATGGCACACATTTATTTGAAGAAAAAATATTTTGCTTTATGATAATTTCATTTTCCAATTAATTATTTTACTTCAATTAAATTTTAGAAATTTGTTAATACCCCAGTCACAAAGGTGCACAGATTGTAACTGCTTTTAAATGGTGATTTGTTTAATTTTACTTAGGAACAGCAGGAACACACCAAGTCTTGTCCTGGCTCTCACACACTCACATAAAACAACACAAAAAAGGGGCTCAAAATGAGTAAATAATAAAAATTATATTAAACAAATAAAAAAATGCAATTATTAGACAACTAACATACACATAAAAGCTCTCCCGAATTCCCCTGACAGCAATAACTAACAATGAACAAAACACCAAGCACAAAACAATCAATGATAAATACAACAATGCAAAGTCCAAACACATTCCAGATCTAAATGCAGATGCATCTAAGGTGTTAAATAAATGGAAGTCCAAAGTGAACAGCTTTCAATAAAATACTATGTAAAGTTTTGTCTTGCCATGATGGGGTGATGGTGAAAAATTGCAGATGTTGGGAGTGCTCCACAGACAAACACATTTACCACAACATCAGCTAGATGATACAAACACAAATCCAGAAACTGTAGCAATCCAATATGGGGGAGATGGGGAAGGATATTGAAACACGAAAGAAAGACAATTAAGCTTTTTTCCGGCTTCTTCTGGCACACTTTTAAAGTCCAGGCCATACATTTTTCCCACCCAGCAACCCCAGTATTAAAATCCACAGCATTAAACCAATGGTGAAGTACTACCGGGAATTTGTAGTTAATTTAAGTAGTGCAGCTATAGATCGATAGATAAATAGATGGATATTTACCTAGATTGAAAGATTGATCTTTATTTGTCACCAAGGGAAAAATTGGCCTTTTACAGAAGCCAAGTAAACAAGTAAACACATACATACAGAAGTCTGAACACATACCAGATTGACGACAATGAAAGAAAACTTCAGACTTGGCAGTTCCAGTCACAGTAAGGCATTATATGCAGGTGTATTTCCGTTGGTATAAAGCGGCCTCAGTAACGTTTCCTGACACACTTGTGCTGAATGATTATTTGACTGAAACTACGCAGTGTTAGTTTGTCAAAAAGAGGATATGCAGCATTGTTCACAATGGATCTCAGTTTTGCTTTCATTCTCTCCTTTGCTACTACCTCCAGAGGGTTGGGTGTGCAATCTATAATTGAGCCTACTATTTTAATCAGCTTGTTGATTCAGTTGGCCTATCCTGAAGTGATGTTATGGGCCCAGCACACCACAGTATAGAAAAATCACAGAGGACATCACATAGTTGTAGAATATGTGAAGGATGCCAAATTAAAGGAGCAAGGAAAAAAAGAACTTCTGTATTATGAGACCTGTCCAACCTGTCATTGATGTGGACTCCGGAGTATTTATAGGAGTGCCCCACCTCTACTGTGGGAGTTATTTTCTGCAAATAAGGAAATGAAAATTAAAATGCAATTTCTCTTTTGCAATTTAATTTTCAAAGTCTATGGGCAGGAATGCTGCAAACATGAAAAACAAAATCAAATAAGACAATTAGCAATTTCATTTTCAGTGGACTTCGTTGGCATAGGTAAGATGGTGGTGGTTTTGAAGCACTTTGGGATTACTGCCTGCCTCAGGGAAATGTAAATGATACTGTATCTATAAAGATATGTCAGCTTGTCTGCACATTCTTCTCACATCAGTAGTGGACGAGCACAGTATATGTTTTCCTGAGGATTGATGGACTTCCTCGCTGGTATACTTATCAAGGAAAACCATGTGTAAAAGATATTTAGAACATCTGGAAGGGAAGCATTACCACTGCAGACATGTGGTGTGGTCTTATAGTCTATGATGGATTGGATTTCTCACCATACTCTCACTTAGCTACTTTGATGCCCCAAGATAGGTTTGCCTTCACTGAGCTGAAGACAACCTTATCACCTAATCTAAAAGCAGCATTACAGGCTTTTAACAGTGCATGTACTTGCAATTTCATCCACAGTTTCTGATCTTCACACATTCTGATGGTCTTTGAGACAGTCACATAATCGCTGCACTTGTAAACGTAGCCAGTGACTGATGATACATTCATCTCTAAGTTGATTTAATGGCCACACTGTATGTGTCAGTTGCTTTAAACATGGCCGTTTGTGTGCTTGCATGGTTGGCAGCTCTGTAACAGTTTTATAAATTTCACGCAGTGCTTTTTTCAGGATTAATTCCTGGAAGAATGTAAATGGACACAATAAAAAAAATGGTAAACTTCAGTGGCAAGTAAAAAGGAAGACACTTTATTAGGCACTCCAGCACTGGAGAGCAGCGTGTTGACTCTATACTACAGTGTTTTTACCCAATTCATTGTTCACTTCCACAGACCTTACCTGTTGTTCAAGCAACTCTGTCTTGACAAGTGGTCAGTCCATCCAACTGAATGGCTGTGTCAGGGATGATATTATGGAGCCATATAAAGATAAAAATGAAACAGTCCCTCATCTCTTACTGGCTTATCCATTGAAGTCATCCTGCTTATTGTCCAGTGAGTGAACATTTGAAATCAGGGGAGAGGGAAAAGCCTACCTAACCTATTTTTCTATCCTGATGTGGACACCAGCTCATTTACCTTCTGTTTCGGTTCACATAGTTTCTGGCAGTGGTGTATCTTTCTATTGATACCCAACTCATGTGAAGCTGTGTTCTGCAGCCTGATCTTTGCAGAATGCCAAGGCTGCTCTACTGCTCCCTTAAAACT
This sequence comes from Polypterus senegalus, assembly GCF_016835505.1. Classification (NCBI taxonomy): domain Eukaryota; kingdom Metazoa; phylum Chordata; class Cladistia; order Polypteriformes; family Polypteridae; genus Polypterus; species Polypterus senegalus. The sequence continues at coordinate 149,701,804 of NC_053155.1, forward strand.
GAGGTCATGTTGTACACTGAGCAGTGATCACTGACTTAAAGAAGTGCATAGCGAAAGCAGATTGTTCACATAATACTGTGTATCCACATAAGAGACAACATGTAACACATTTTACACAAATTTTTCGGACCCAGAGCAGCCACAGCATCTGCACGTGCTGCCATCTTGCTGGGAAAAGACGACACTTAGCTCCAAATACATTATGTGAAGCAATAAATCTAAAGAAATGCAGCACAAGTAGGTTTATAAAGGATCTGTCAAGCCACAGCCAAAATAAAGCAAACATATTAGCTGAAAACATCTAGTGGTTATTTTGAAGTAATTAATAAGTTCTTATTTATACTGACAGATATGAAAAATAATACAATTTATGAAGAAAGTAAATATACAGATTAAAAACAAGGCTATATATCAACAATCTTTACATTACGTAAAGTAATTAACAGCATAAAACATCACAATATGCTTTATGGAACAAATCATATTACAATTCAGTACAAAAAATAAATAAAACACTGCAAATACAAATGCAACTCAAGGAGATACCAGAATGACCTTAGGAATGCACCCTAACATATTTTAAAATGCAAGTCTGAAAATTAGCTATATAAACACAGAACATCTGTAGAGAATAAAAATATAAAAAGGTAATACAAGTGGTAGAGCTGTACAAATGAATCAATTCTAGGAGAGCTTTGAATATCCAATTTATTGTGCACAGTGAATAAAGGAGACTGCTGACGATTCGCAAATAAAGGGACTGTGAGTAATATATTAGAATGAACAGGTGAATATTCATTTTGAATTAAAATGCTTGGAAGTGTTGTAACAAAGAGATGTTCAAGTTAGTAACAGAATTTTACAATATTAGAAATAAAAATGAAATGGATAGAATTATTGTAATAATAAGTAAGCCATACATTCTTTGTCTAAAAAAAGCATTTCAACTAGGGATTTACTGGACTTTATTTGATCAATTAATAACTGTTAATTATTAAAAGAAGAGACCCTATTTAATAACTTTGAAAAGGACACCATTGGAATCTCCTAGAAAACGTTTTACTTATGCGTTGTGTGAAAAAATTAATTTTCTCAATTAAAGAAAATATATCACATATTGACTACTTATGAAAAGTGATTAAAAATCCTGAGTGCTTAGGAAAAACAACAATACAAAATTTTATTTTTTAGCATAACCTCTGTGAGCACAAAACACTGGGTTTCACATTCAGAAAGCTTTCATATGCCTTCCAATTACAATGTTTTATCTTCCTTGTGCAACCACTTTTCTGCCCCTGACTTAATGTCTTCACTAGTGGCAATGCAAGTCCCACAGAGTTAGCCCATCAGATTAGGGAAAAGATGGTAGTCACTCAGAGCTAGGTATGAAGTATATATATATATATATATATATATATATATATATATATATATATATTTAAAAATGGAATAAGAATCTGAAAATCTAACAACATCACATTAAGTTCAATAAATTCTGAAAAGAATGATACCAAACATATATATGTAGGTTTTAAAATAAGCCAGATTTAAAGCATGACAAAAAACGTGACATAAAAACGTATATGTTCCAAAGAGGTGGAAAAAGTATTAAAAAAAGGAGAGTACAAGACTGCAAAACTCAGTAAAGGGGAGTCTGACATTTGGCAGTAATTTTCAATTGTTATCGATGTTGATAACAACCAAATGCCGTTTGCTTGCTGCGATAAATGTGCTAATCACATACAGTGGACACAAGTCAGGTAACTCAGGTTTAAAGCAAAGGCTGCAGTAGCGAAGGCTCATACTAAATTGGCATTCTTGCTAAACCTATCAAAAGCAACAATTCAAATCTAAAAGCAAATCACAGGATAAATGTGCAGATTTTGTTTGCAAGGATACTAGGCTTTACAACGGCCATCAAAACTGGAAAGTTTGAAGTTTAAATAGAGTTTGCCCCATTCAATGACTGTATTGTGGCATGTGGTAGAAAAAAGCCAAAAACTGAGAAAGGATATTTTATATGACATGCTAGAGACTGTCAGTAATTATGGGTGTGCGGTCAACCAATGATATTTGGAATGAAAACTTTGAGAAAACCTCTTTCATACCTGCTACCATCCAATATATTAATGAGAGCTACAATCTTATGTCAAGAGTGTTTGTGACCCCGTTTGAAGCAAGTATGAATTGACTATTAGTGACCAAGGAGCAAACACAATCATTGCTTTGTGCAGCTATAGGAGATTAAACTGTAGTGGCCACTTTCTTAACACGATGCTCTCAGAATTTTAAACATATTGGACAACAAGGCAAGTTTACAAGGTCACTCAAACAGTCTGTGGATACAAGTTATAGTGCTGAATTCAGTGCTGCAGCAATATAACGATTGGTCACATCAACCAAAAGATACTGACAACTTTGGTCTCTTTTCTGAAACCATTCAATGATGCAATGACTGATTTAGAATAAGATACGTATTATGACTTCTTGAAAAAACCTGTCAACACAGTCATTTGTTAAAACTATATAAGAAAGAAAGAACTTGGAAAAGCAAGATAAAAAAGATGATCAGGGGCTTGCCGCAATTGTTTGTCTGTATCTGGGACTGAAATTTCAGGGGCCTAAGCCACTGAAGCCTCTCACCTCTATGATGACACTGTCCAGTTCAAACACCATTTAGCTGCAGGTTGTTAACATCAAGTCTTTACTATAATAATCATCAGATAATATTGTTGAACAATTATGTCTTAATAATGTTTAAATAATTTATTTCCCCTTCCATTTATCTCCAGAGAAATGACTTACTTTGTTAGTTAACTTAAAGCAGCAGCATTTGCCTCACTAGAACTGAGCATCAGAGTGGCTGTCAGATGAGTAAAAGAGGAAAATACACAAAATTTACAAGTTCAAGAAACCTCTCTCAAGGTAAAATTGAAACAGCATACTAATTTGTTGTTGAAGTTATAAAGAATGTTTCTCTGTTTAAAGAAGAAAGAGTTTCCAAATTTGCTTTTGAATGGGAAATTTGGAAAGATTAAAACTTCATACAGCATGAGCTATTAAGAGATATCTGTGTAAAAAACGGAACTCGATAAAATTATTTGAGGAAAAAGTCTGCCACATCTCAGCAATATGGTGGTATGGAGGCAGACAGACAGACAGACAGACATGGACTTTCCCAATATTATATGCAAATGCTCCTAAAAAATGATAATTGCTTTGTGTCTCTTTCATCTGCTCCATTGTACACTCTGCCCATTTTCATTTTCTGAGGTTTTTTTTGGATTGTGCATGTAGAAGACACGGCACAGAAATAGCAGCTTGGATTTAAAAAAAATATAAGCTTATAATAATAATACAATGCAGTTCAGACGTTTTGTTATGTAAACAAAATACAATGAAACTCATATGTGCGCTAATCACTGCCCCTCCACATAAACTGTGGATGCAGATACAAGCTATGTTAAATAACAACAAAGAATGTAAAGCATCATGAATTAGCTCTTGCCACTGTTATGTCAAAAGTGCATGAGTTTACCATCAGAAAGATTCTGCACAAATTAGATCAACATGCGAGGAGGGGGTACCAAGAGGAAAAACCTTTTCTGTCCAGAAAGAATAACAGGGCAAAACTAATGTTTGCTCATGATGTCTAGGCAAACACCAGGAACATAAGGTATAGACAAAGTTATTTGGCCACAGTAGAAGACGACATGTTTGGTGAAAACAGCATTTGACCAAAACAACCTGTTGTCAACTGTAAAGCATGGAGGTGGAAATGTTATGATACTGGGCTGCTTTGCAGCATCAGGGTCTGGGCAGCTCACCATCATAAAATCCCCTATGAATTCTGTATTGTACTAGAATGTGCTTTAATATAATGTGAGACCATATGTCAGAAAATCGAAGATCAACCTAAAGTGGACTTTGTAACATGACAATGTCACACAAGTAAATCTACCAAGGAATGTCTAAAAAGAAATAAATGGAATAGCTAAGTCAAAGCCCAGATCTGAATCTCATCAAAATTCTGTGTGGGGATTTGAAATTGGCTATAACTTCCTCATGGCCAGTTCCTAGTCTGGACTAGAAAGGAGGAGGGTTGGGCAAGGCACTAGCTACCTTTCTCTGTAAAACATCTGGATGACACTTTAGTTTAAGTACTGAAAAAAATATCAGCTGTTACTTTGATACTGTTATGTAAGAAGACTTTAGTAAAGGCTTCCTCTGCTCTTAACACTTACTAATCATGCTCAGGGGTAGTTTCGGAGAGACATTTTACACTTGATATTGCATACTTCAGTAAAAGACCCATAAATCCTTATCTATACTAATAAAAGGCCACCCACCCACTCACTCACCTCACTCACTCACTCACTCCCCGTGTAGGTAGAAGGCTGAAATTTGGCAGGCTCATTCCTTAAAGCTTACTTACAAAAGTTGGTCAGGTTTCATTTCGAAATTCTACGCCTAATGGTCATAACTGGAAGGTATTTTTCTCCATTAACTGTAATAGAGTTGAGCTGGAAAGACGGGGGCGGAGTTTCGTGTGACATCATCACGCCTCCCACGTAATCACGTGAACTGACTGTCAACACAGTGCGTAGAAAACCAGGAAGACCTCCAAAAAGCGCTTAAGAAAACACGCATTATATAATTGAGAAGGCAGCGAAACAATAAGAAGCGAGCGAGTGACATATACTACCATATTCATGAGTGCTGCTACCTCGGAAAGAAAGCACGATGTAAACCTAAACTTTAAATTAAGTTCATAAACAGACTACCGCTGGCGTTTCACATGCCCACAGGTAATGCGGGATACAAGTTTAATGAGAGGACGCAGGATATAAACGAGAGTTTTGATCACTTTGTAACTAAGTTAAAATTGTAGGTGAAGGGGTGTGCTTATGCAAATTCCGAGAGACTGTGTTTGTGGGGGATTGACAGTTAAGGCGGGTGGGGAGTCACGCCATCATCTCCCTCCCATTCATCTCATTTCGCTCTGAGCTGAGCTCCGCGGCTAACGCCGTCTTCCGAAGCAACTTCGTCAGACTGCCACCAAATACTCACAGAAAAATCCACAAGTTAATACACACGCTGTCTCTAGAGTTTCTCCACACTGAATCCTCCAGGCACTACTTACAAAAGGTCACATTGACAATCGTGTTACGCTATTTTTAAAATCTTTCCTTTTCTTAGCACAAGCACAGCTGAGAAGCTTCGATGCATGTGCTCCATAACGCGTTAAACAATAATGCATTTAATCACACTTTGCATTAGAAGCAAAGGGGAGCTTTTGTCAATGCATGATTTCCTGGTACACCGATTACATTGATCAGCGCATCCCGATTCATTTTACCCTCGCACCACCTTAGTTTGAGAAGAAGTATGAAAAAATATGAGGTTAACAAAGAAAAACAGATCACCAATTCAAGCTTTATGAATAATCGATTCGCCATCAATAATTGTTTTGGTAAAGCCATCCTCCTTCCATTTTATAATTTTTCCGCCACTAGCCATGATTAAATGAACGGTAAAAAAGTAAGAGCAAAGCGAGGGTGACTTATTTAGGCAGGCATATATATGACAGCAACACTCATGACAATATCAATCATGTTACGTTATTATTAAAATGTTTCCTTTTCTTTTTCATTACTTCTTTAACACACTACTTCTCCGCTGCGAGGCGCGGGTATTTTGCTATATATATATAATATATGAATGACCTCCAAAGAGCTGAGACTTTTGATATCATGAACGTGTCTGCAAAAACTGGGGTCTCCTGCCCAGCAAAAGTCGAGCAGCCAGCGCGCGTGCATAGCTGTGCCAGCCTTTGAGACGCTGACTGCGCTTCTGCCTTAAGTCAAAGTGAGCACTTTTAATTTTTTTCATCCTCTCCCTGTGCTATAGCCCAGACAAGTGCAAACACGGGACCCCTTTTCTACACCACGGCAAAATAATATTAAGGCAATTAATACTGTTAAGACTGTTTAATAAATTCTAGACTATAATTTATTATTTTTCCCTTGCACTCAGTGACAAAACCTATACACACACATACAGACACATACAAACATACACACAAGTATATGTATGTGTGTATATATATATATATATATATATATATATATATATATATATATATATACACACACACACACACAAATATATATAATTTGTGTGTGTGTGTATATATGATGTAGATAGGTATGTATATGTATGTATATAGATATATATATATATATACGTGTGTATATATGTGTATATGTAGATATGTATATAGATATGTAGATATGAAGATATGTATGTATGTATATATATATATATATATATATATATATATATATATATATATATATATATATGTATATATATATATATATATATATATATATATATATATATATATATATATATATATATATATATATATATATATATATATATATATATATATATATATGTATGTATGTGTGTGTATATATATATATATATATATATATATATATATATATATATATATATATATATATATATGACAGCAGCAATCCAAGCTGTGAGAAAACAGTAAAAAGGAGGCGTGTCAGACGTCATGGTACATTTTCTGATGCAGCTACCGAAAACAACTTCGTCACGCTGCCGCCAAATACACAAAACAATTACCTTCACAATCATGTTACATTATTTTTAAAATGTTTCCTTTTCTTTTTCATAACTTCTTTAACACATGACATCGCTAAGCTGGTATTTTGCTATATATATATATATATATATATATATATATATATATATATATATATATATATATATCTCACAGCGACACTCATAACAGTGACAAAACAATTACATTGACAATCATGTTACGTTATTTTCAAAATGTTTCCTTTTCTTTCTCTTTCCTTCTTTAACACACTACTTCTCTGCTGCCAAGCGCGGGTATATATCTATCTATCTATATCTATATATATATATATATATATATATATATATCTATATATATATATATATATATATCTATATCTATATCTATATCTATATCTATATATCTATATATCTATATATCTATATATCTATATATATATATATATATATATATATATATATATATATATAGATATGAGAACAACACTCATATCAATGACAAAACAATTACATTAACAACCATGTTACGTTATTTTAAAAATTTTTCCTTTTCTTTTTCATACCTTCTTTAACACACTACTTCTCCGCTGCGAAGCGCGGGTATTCTGCTAGTTTACAAATAATTTGTAAACTTAGTTTACAAATTAGTAAACTAGCAAACTCTTAATATTTCATACAGACATGAATAACCACTTTACTGATGCATTGTAAGTATTTTTAAGACCAAAAAAGGCCTTTGTAAAGGTTTATTGCATGACACTATTATCAGTATTAGATAATTTTTTTTGCTATAACTAAAGTGTTACCAAACTCTGTCAGCTACAAAAACACTTGCAAGGGCAAGACAGGACATTGCAGTTCTCGGGGAGAATGGACCAATTTCCATCCTGTCAACTAGAGACGCAGTTATCATCAGGACATAGAATGTGAGGGTTTATGTATGAATTGGGAAGAAAAGAAAACCTACCATCTTGCCATATTAAGAATTACTAAGTCAAGATGGACTGGATTTGTCCAGAATAGACTAGGCACAGGAGAGCTGCTGCTCTTCTCAGGACATGAAGACGACAATGCGCCACTTACATACTTAAGAAATGGCCTCATAAGGCAACCCAGAGAGCACTTATTAGACAGGAAGTCCTACGATCATTGTACCTTTCTTCGAAACAAAGAAAAGGAGGATTAATATCAATGTCATCCAGTGCTACACATTAATAAATGACAGGAATGAAAAGTTTTACAACAGACTGAAACCATAATACAAAGCTGCCTAGGACACCATAATACAAAGCTGCCTAGGACAAGAGGTCACAGTTCAAAAGGTTAAAATGTCAAAATTGGCAACGGGCATGAAGAGGTCATAGGACAACAAAAGATGTGTGAAATGAACAACAATGGGAAGAGATTTGCTGACCTATCACCACAAAGAGTCTCATTACTAGCAAAAGAATTTTCCAGCACAAAAGGATACACAAGGCTACCTGGGTATGACCCGATTCATCTACCAAGAATTGGATAAGCAATATGTGCATTACCAAGAACTTGAAGCGATTCCTTTAAGTTATACATATCAAGAGAGGAGCTGATTTTGCCTTAGACCACTAACTTCTGGTTGCTTGATGGAAGCTGAAGTTGAAGAAAATGCAGGCTAGAAAGGCAAGGTAATGCCAGAGATGCAACATAGCACTTTTTGAGAGATGAAACCAAGTTGAAAGAATGCTAGCTCTCCCTCTTGAACAAGTTCTAAGTCCTGCACGAGCAACTAGAAGAGGATACTACCCATGAGAGGTAGGTCTCAGGAGGTCAAAGATGGAGTGACAACAGCATGCCAGGAAGTACTGGGCCTCAGAAAGCTTAGCTGCAAAGAATGGATCGCGGAGGAAGTTCTAAAGAAGATCCAGAATAGAAAAGAGAATAGCAGTCAAAAACAGATGTACACGGTCTGAGAATGCCAGTGCCCAGATGGACTATACAGAAGTGGCAATAAGAATTACAAACGCCCTAGCAGCCAAGCCTGAAGTTGCACTTCAACAGAGAAGTATGAAAGATCTATGCACCATCACCAAGAAGCTGTCTGGAAGGTTCAGCCAAACCTATTAGGGTCAAAGGCAGAAAGCAAAAGAAAAACAAATGGGTGGAATATGTTGAGGAACTGTTGAATGGATCAACCCCCAGCATCTAACTGGCATCCCAACAGCTGATAGTGATTTTCCTGTAGACTGCAGTGTTACAGCAAAGGAGGAGCTCCACAAAGCCATAGAACAACTGAAGTTACTAAAGTAGCAAGACACAACACTTGTGGTGGAGTTATTTCTACCATATAAGTTGATAAATTTTTTTTACCTGAGCACTTTAATTGGTAACTGGTCATCTGGCAGCAGACTAGGTCATGAAGGCTCCCACGGGACAAAAGAGATGCAGTGGACATGCTGAACCCAGCTGGATGAACTATTCCTTGCAGATGATTTAGCCCTCTCTTATACCCAACAGTAGATGCAGGATAAGACCAGCCTTATCACAGCTAACTCAACATGCACAGAGGAAAAAAGAAAGGTCCTCAAGTTTAATTCTGCCAACACAACATGTCCCCATCAAACTGAAGGGCAAATTGCTGCTGACATAACAGCCAAATTTTGCAAGCCCAGGGCAATGTCCCTGCAACTAAAGAGCATCTTGTGCTCCAGGAATCTGTCAATAGCATCTACGATGAAGATCTTTAATACCAATGTAAAGTCCATCACCAAGAAAATCCAGGCATTCTTCAATAACTGTCTGAGACAAATCCTTCATATTCATTGGCCTGACAATATTAGTAATATACAACTCTTCCAATGGGCCAGACAACAGCCAGCTAGAACTAGTCTAGTACTACCAGACAAGCCCTCACATGAGGAGCAGGCGCCGGCCAAGAAACACCTGGAGCCATGACGTGGAGGCAGATAACAAGAAAATGGGGACACACCAGGGGACAGCTTAAGCAACAAATTAAAAAAATGTAACTTGGAGAGCCCTTATCAACTGCTTATGCCCCGCACAGAATAGCACACGTTAAGAAAGTGTGCACACAAGTCACTCCTCAAAAATCACACAACTGAAAGAATTCTGCACTGAGAAGTGGGAAAAACCTTCTACCAGTTGATCTCAATGTCAGAGATTGGAGAACAGTTACAGGAAACAGCTACTGAAGATTTCTGCCAAAGAGGGCAATACCAACTATTAGAACCAAAGACAGACAGACAGAAATAGCATATGCGTTCATTTTCATTGAAAGTATTAGTGCAAAATCATCTTTTTTCTCAATTACATCATCTTTATCTAAATATATTGTTTAAACGAAGATCAAATCTTAATATTTACATGTGTTAAAAGAAAAACATATTTCGTGTATTTACTTTTCACGTGACTTTAACTACGCAACAGTGTGACAATTTTGGCAGAACATCTAAAAGCATTATTCTGAGTTTCACTGACATGTAACAATTGATATACTTGCTCAAGAAGATTAACAAATTTGTTCATCCTTGCATCCACTACCTGAACCCACTTAATCCAATTCAAGGTGCTGGGGCCTATCTTCCCAGAATGTGCACCAGTCTGTCACGCCTTCATACTGTGGAAACACTTAATTTTAATCTTTCAGAAGTAATATTCCCAGAAACACAAAAAACACTATTATGTGCTACAAAATTAAAGCACACACATCTTATCTATTTATTTTACCCAAGCTCGGATTATAACCACTTTGAAAACGTAATATAATCAATAAAGGCATACTTAAATAATTTAATTTTTTTTTTTAAATTCTTACAGTTTATAAGCAGCATCATTTATCATATAAGCACATCAGAGCTTCTCAAATTAAAAATTATTAAAAGAGCTCTGTGGCATGCACTTCACACTATAAGGCACAGAAAAAAGAATAAATAATAAAGGTGACAATGAGATCTAAATATTTAAGAACAAAATGTAGTCTGCTGTTCAAAAGTCCTTTCATTTGACATTTTTTATTCAGTATCAAAGTGCTTTCTATCTCCTCTTTTTTATTCATTAATTTAGGATTTTTAGAATTCCTATTTTAAACACTGTGCTTTCTGCAAACCACAGCTGCAGCACTGATGTATAAAAGGATGTAATGGTTTATGTGTGCTGCATTGAACACAGCAATTTATTATAACATAGTTTCTTAAAAAATTAAAACACCAGAGGTAAAACAAAAACAAAGACAGATGCCCATAAGATTTTTTGTTTATTTTAGTAGACCTGGAAAGCAGGTAATACCATGCCAGCCTCTTCATTTGATCTTCGCAGTGTTTTTCTTTTATTACACAGCATTTTAGCCTTTAACATAAACGAACATTACAATTGCATTAAGCTTTTTGAAAAAGGATTTGCAAGTGCTGCAGAGGGCTGGCGCCCTACCCGGGGTTTGTTTCCTGCCTTGCGCCTTGTGCTGGCTGGGATTGGCTCCAGCATACCCCCGTGACCATGTCATTGGGATATAGCGGGTTGGATAATGGATGGATGGATGGATTTGTAAGTGTATGTGGGAACAGGTATGTAGGATGACATTGGACATCAAGAAGAGTAAGAGAGCAAGAGCAGAGCCAAGGATCAAATGGTGGAATCTGAAAAAGGAAGACTTCAAGGTTGAGTTTAGGGAGAAGGCAAGACAGGCACTGTGTGGTAGTGAAGAATTACCGGACAGTTGGGAAACTACAGCAGGTCTAGTAAGGGTGACAGCAAGAAGGATGCTTGATGTGACATCTGGACAAATTAAAGAGGAAAAGGAAACCTGGTAGTGGAATGGGGAAATGCAGGAGAGGATATAGAGGAAGAGGATGGAAAGAAGAAGTGGGATAGTTAGAGAGATGCAGAAAGTAGACAAGAGTACAAGGAGATAAGGCACAAGGTGAAGGGAGAGGTGGCAAAGGCTAAAGAAAAGGTGTATGATGAGTTGTATGACAGGTTGGACACTAAGGAGGGAGAAAAGGACCTGTACCGATTAGCTAGACAAAGAGACCGAGCTGGGAAAGATGTGCAGCAGGTTAGAGTGATAAAGGATAAAGATGGAAATGTACTCATAAGTAAGGAGAGTGTGTTGAGCAGATGGAAAGAGTACTTTGAGAGGTTGATGAATGAAGAGAACGAGAGAGAGGTTGGATTATGTAGAGGTAGTGAATCAGGAAGTGCAACGGATTACCAAGGAGGAAATAAGGACAACTATGAAGAGGAGGAAGAATGTAAAAGTCGTTGGTCCGGATGATATACCTGTGGAAGCATGGAGGTGTTTAGGAGAGATGGCAGTGGAGTTTTTAACCAGATTTAATGGAATCTTGGAAAGTGAGAAGATGCCTGAGGAGTGGAAAAGAAGTGTACTGGTGCCGATATTTAAGAATAAGGGGGATATGCAGGACTGTAGTAACTACAGGGGAATAAAATTGATGAGCCACAGCATGAAGTTATGGGAAAGAGTAGTGGAAGCTAGGTTAAGAAGTAAGGTGATGATAAGTGAGCAGCAGTATGGTTTCATGCCAAGAAAGAGCACCACAGATGCAATGTTTGCTCCGAGGATATTGATGGAGAAGTTTAGAGAAAGCCAGAATGAGTTGCATTGCGTCTTTGTGGACCTGGAAAAAGCACATGACAGGGTGCCTCGAGAGGAGTTGTGGTATTGTATGAGGAAGCCAGGAGTGGCAGAGAAATATATAAGAGTTGTACAGGATATGTACAAGGGAAGTGCGACTGTGGCGAGGTCTGCAGTAGGAGTGACGGATGCATTCAACCTGGAGGTGGGATTACATCAGCAATCGGCTCTGAGCCCTTTCTTATTTGCAATGGTGATGGACAGGTTGACAGACGAGATTAGACAGGAGTCCCCGTGGACTATGATGTTTGCTGATGACATTGTGATCTGTAGCGACAGTAGGGAGCAGGTTGAGGAGACCCTGGAGAGGTGGAGATATGCTCTAGAGAGGAGAGGAATGAAGGTCAGTAGGAACAAGACAGAATACATGTGTGTAAATGAGAGGGAGGTCAGTGGAATGGTGAGGATGCAAGGAGTAGAGTTGGCGAAGGTGGATGAGTTTAAATACTTGAGATCAACAGTACAGAGTAATGGGGATTGTGGAAGAGAGAGGAAAAAGAGAGTGCAGGCAGGGTGGAATGGGTGGAGAAGAGTGTCAGGAGTGATGTGTGACAGACAGGTATCAGCAAGAGTGAAAGGGAAGGTCTACAGGACGGTTGTGAGACCAGCTATATCATATGGGTTGGAGACAATGGCATTGACCAAAAAGCAGGAGACAGAGCTGGAGGTAGCGGAGTTAAAGATGCTAAGATATGCATTGACTGTGATAAGGACGGATACCTCTATGTCAAGATGCTCATGCAACCTGTATGTGTGTGTGCTAGACCGTCAATAATGTTGTCTGTTAGGCTTTTTTTTCTCTGAATTCACTGTCGTAATCTTCTTTATTTATTTATTTGGTTTGTACAATGCTATATACTGTATACCCTGCCATTCTTTCTTATATTCTGTAAGTGCCTTGAGCATAGGAAAGGCGCTATATAAATAAAATGTATTATTATTATTGTTATTACTACATTAGAGGGTCGGCTCAAGTTGGACGGTTGGGAGACAAAGTCAGAGAGGCGAGATTGCGTTGGTTTGGACATGTGCAGAGGAGAGATGCTGAGTATATTGGAAGAAGGATGCTAAGGATAGACCTGCCAGGGAAGAGAAAAAGAGGAAGGCCTAAGAGAAGGTTTATGGATGTGGTGAGAGAGGACATGCAGGTGATGGGTGTAACAGAACAAGATGCAGAGGACAGAAAGAAATGGAAGATGTTCCGCTGTGGCGACCCCTAACGGGAGCAGCCGAAAGAAGAAGAAGAAGAAGAAGAAATGTATGTGGGAACACACAGAGAAAGAAAAATATTTTAGAAGGATATTCATTTCAACAATATTAACTCTCCCAGCTAAATAAACTGTAGGTTTGACTAAACATTAACATCTTGTTCGATTCCCCAAACCCATTATGTTGGGGAAACTAAACTTAAGAAAATAACTTTAAATTTCATAGTGTTTTCCAAATTCCTAAATTGATCCTGCAATAATATTTAAGGAACTAGCTGGGTTACCTGTCTAAGACATATTGAAATCTCAGTAATCAATGCAGACTTGGGTGTCAGCAGTGTAATATCGATTGGAATGTATTTTTTAATGCATGCACTGTATTTTCGGTTCCAACAGATGACATATCACAAATATTTGTAGTAATAAAATGATTTGCATCTTTCATTCCAAATTATGGTGCAACGCAGGCATTAGCACTGCTTTTGCAAATCCGCAACCAAATAGCACATAAAACAGAAACAGAGCACCACTTGCCCTTCTATAAAGGTGGATTACTATTCTTTTTGCTAAAGCTTTCATCAATATGTCATCAGTCAAGTGAAATTAACCCTTCAGAACATTCTTAAAAATAAGAAGAAAAAGCTCACTCCCTGTCCACCTAATGTGAAAACAAGTTTCAATTTGATAGGGGAATAGTGACAAAACCCACCATAGGTGGTCTGTCTTTATTTCTTTCTTTCTTTAAACTTAAGGACTCCTAAGACTTCCATATTTTGATGTTTCAGAGAGTTAAGATGTATGAATTTGTATGAATGGCACACTGAAAATGAACCTAATATCAGTTTTATCGAACTTGGACTGAATTTACATGTATTCTTCTGCATGCTCTAGGTTTGTGGTATTTTTGTGGCTTCCGGCGAGCAGAATATATGAGGCTGTGGTCTGTGTTTCTAGTTTGGCTACGTGTTACGTCTGCTGTCATTGTGACATTCTTCAAAAGATACAGATGTAGCCATGCAAAATGTATTGGTATTTTCCATAGAAGCTACTGAGTTACATGTTTGTCTTATGAAAACGACTCACAGATGGCACTTGCGATGGACCGGTTTTTAATAATATAATTGTTTCATTTAATCTCATTACTGTGAATGTTGTATTCTTAATACAGAATTTTACAACTACTCAGTCACTTACTAAGGTTAGTTTGGAAAAGTTCTGACATGTTAGTACTGTCAAAATTAACATGTTAGCATATGCGATTAATTTCAAAGGTTCCTTAATTGTATTTAAAATGTGCTATTTGACACCTTGTTGTCTTTTTCAATGGTTTTCAAACTGGTGGTCGCAGCTCCAAAGAAGTTGAAATTATTAAAAGAAATAAAATCCATTCTAACTTTAAAGATTGTCTTTAAATTGCATAGTTTTTAAATAAACATACAGTCAGCTGAAAAGTTATCAGTGTATTAGTTTAGTTATATATACGAGACAAGTGGTCCTCAACTTCTTCAGTCTGTCAGGTGGTACAATAGGGAACAACAAAACCTGTGCCGTCTCACTGTGCTCCTGTCTTTTCCATCCTCATTAGATACTCAACCATCACAACTGACTAGATATATTTTCCTCTTTGTTTTCTTACCTGAAAGTCACACAGTATGTATAATTTCTGTTGTTTTCTTTTGATCTGGATTCATATGTAACTGTAATTTTTTTTTTTTACTAAATTTCAGAAATGTTAGCCTTCCTAATATGTATTCCTTATCAATCCAAGCTACTGTTATAACATACAAAAATAATTAATTAAAAAAGAATTTTATGTGCAAAAGAAAAATTAAAAGACATAAACAAGCATACAAAAAACTCTATAAACAAGCATACAAAAAACTCTCTGAAATCACTTGTTAAATCTCCAAATTCAATATTAGTTTGGACGTATCATTTTTATTCGTGCCTGGTAACAGTTCAGCACTTTAAATTTTAGGACTGAAAGAAAACGATGGTACCGGTACTTGAAAACACCATAGTTACTGGAGGGTGGAAATCCCAGGCCTAAAGAAATCACGTGATATTTAATAACACTTGTGACAATAGTCTGTTGTAGTGAAGCTTTTGCTTTGAATAACAGGTCTACTATTATACAAAATTATGCTGTGTGAATTCAGTTAACAGTAACAGAGATTCAATACTATCTCCGCTGTGCAACTTTGGTTTTGTAGTGAAGGTCCTGATCATATCTTACAACATTTAAGGGGGCTTTGACTTAATATTTGGGAACCCCTGATATAAGCTATACCATTAATGATGGATGTGAAAGACAAAATTTATGATGAGTCCTTTTGATTTAAAATTCTCTGAGGATTCAAAGGACAAAATTGTCAATACTTGTATTAGGGAAGTGCAACATCCTTGACTTGTCACTTGAAAACCTGAATAATGTTACTAAGATCAGGCAACAAAAATGGCAATAATCAACAATCCATGAATGTACAACTTGACTTACGTTCAAGAATGGAACAAAATATAAAGCATTAACTACTGCTTCTTATTGCCTAATCAATCTAGTCAAACTGCAGACCTCTAAATATGGCTGCAGATACACAGCTGAGACACATCTTTCAGCATTGTCCAATAATTCATACACATTGCCTAAACATGGGACAATTGTTTCAAGTATGAAGGATGTATATTAAAGGCACAATTCATTACAGTTTGAGCAACTCAGAAGTTGAACGGCAGTCACATTCACCAAGACGTCTGAGAACTGCTTAACTACCTTGGTTAAAGATGTGTTTAATCATGATTAACTGAGTGACATCTTGTGGTTAATTCTGATTAAAACCTTTAATTATCTGACGACCCCAGTTTAGGTACTTTATGAAACTTTTCAATGTGTTACACTTTTCTGCAAATTATTCTGCTAGTTATCACAGCAATAAACATATTCTTTTTAGAAACTGCTTAGTAGGAAATATAATAAGGAGTTGAAAATCCAAAAATAATTGCTGGTACTTAAAATGCTACTATAATATTCTTCCTTTGTATGCATCTGCATTAATTTGACTTGTTCACTGGTAACTTTTAGAGCGTAAGGTTTACTGATTAAGTGATGTTATGGTATAGTGGTAAGATGCACACTTTTTGTACTTTAGAGGCTGGGTTTTGATCCTAGGGTGTTGTGGAAGTATACAAATACAAATCCAGTTTTTTTTTTTTCTCTTAATAAGATAATATTCAAACAAAAAATAAAATACCAATGTACTTTTCAATTTCCATAATGTTTGCTCTGTGACTAATAAACAAATAAATGAAATGCTTTGATCAGCCAAGAACAACCTGAGAGCGCTGCATTATATTACTGTATTAACCATTACTACCAAAAGCCTATAAACTGCTTAAAGAAGAAAAAAAAAAGTCAAAATGATTCCAAAACAACTACCTATGATATATTTTAGCTGCTTTGATATACAATTTGATAATAATATAACTATTAAATAGTATTAAATCACTGCATTTTTAACAATAACAGAAAAAGAAAATCTAACTACACAGTTACACTTTATGAAGTACAGAATATAAGTATTATAACATCAGATCAAGTAGGTGAAAACCATTACCCACCACTCTGCAAGGAGTTTTTTTTAGCTTTTGCCTCCTCATGATTTTAGAAATTACAAGTCTCACTCCAGAACAACCACCCTTGAAGCCAGTACACACCTGGCATTAACATGCATTTACTGTGATTCAATCAAGACCTGATAGTTCTTGACTGCATTAAAAACCTGGAATACACACACCTGCAACCCAACTATGATCAGACCATGATAAACCCATTCGAAAGCTGTCAGAAATGGACATTTCTCCTTTATTCAACGCATGTTCCCAGCCGAACATATTCATACCAGTCAGTAATGTGCACATGCAGCAGCTTGTTCTACTTTTATTTCCAATACAATGCCATCATTTAGTCTGCATTCTGAGTTTACATGTACTGTATATTAATGAGTTATTTTCATCTTAATGGCATGCTCCATCTTCAAATACTGATAGTGAACTTTATAAAAGAAATGTCATAAAAATTACAGTATAGAAAACTGTAAAAAAAAAAAAAAAAAAAGTTTTACCTTCATTCATGCAATTTTTTACCTCATCAACACAGAACTAAAAACAAATAATACAAATAATACTTTTTGACACACTGTTGAAATGGAGTGCTTGACACAAAGCAAAATGTATGTAAAAACTTTCAGGCAGTCTTTCATAACAGTTTCTTCTTTCTTGTGCCCCTCCTTCATTTCATACCAGAGGGAAACTCATTTTCATCGGGCTGGTACTCTTAAACTGTTGTCACTAAAGCATGGTGTTACACCCTGCTGTGTTTGTTATTATTTGGGGAATAGACAGTCTTGAATGGGGGTGGGGATACATTTCTAGTAGCATGCATGCCTTTTAAAAGTGTGCATCACTTTGTAATATAAGGCAAATGCAGCAGTGTTATTAAGTCTGATTTTTAGTTTGTGAGTGTATTACATATTATTTTCTTTTTTTTTCCATTTCTTTGAAAGCTGGCTTTTCAGTAAGCTGAAGAGACACATTTTATATTGCTAAAATTTAATATTTTACAAGTGCACTTATTTACACTTGTACAAAATATTGTTTTTCATGAGAAATGCTGCATCATAAAGCCCAAATTATTTACAGCACCATAGGATACGTTACAAACTGAGCGTTTCATTGACTGTCACACCATAGATATAATGAACAAGGTAAAATATTTCCAAAATAACAATGATGGAACAAGGAAACAAATTTAATAATAACAACAGATTAAAGCAGACAACAAACCATGAGTTGTTCCATTGCTAAACCATTCAATGTAGTTCAGAAAAGTATACTCCTACAAAAAGACTTATTTTTACTGACACAAAATAACATCACATTCTTCCTTTTTAAAACAGATTGTTTTATTACTTAACACAGTCTTAAATGGAAGGAAAAGAGTGAACCTTTCACTTATCCTGACACATTCATTTCTAGTCATGCAATGGGAATCTCCAATTCACTATCCTTAAAATGTTTTCCCTGACTGCAAAGTAGGACCCATTTTTCTCTGGAACAATAAAAATTAACGGATATGGTTCAACCCCAGTAAGTTTCAAATGTCAAATACTGTATTTGCAAGACTGTATGGCATTTTTCCAATCTGCACATACTGTACAATCTCAAGTAATGCTAGCCTGTATCAAGCATCAAAACAAAACAACAACAAAAAAAAAAAGACTTCCAGAGAAACAGCTAACATATTTTTCTAATTCACACTAACTGAAACTAAACCAAAGTTTCACAAAGTCATTTGTAATTTGCCACCATTCTCCGACAGACCTCATTCAATGTGAACACCCAGTTATCCTGTGGAGGTGAGCCTGCCGTTTCATTATATTAATATACAATTGACCTGGCTGTGGATGTTTAGTACCTCATTTACAATGCTGCTCCTCTTTTTTGTTGTTGTGTACTTCATTGATTCTGTTCTAATAATTATCTTCTTATATAATATGCTACCATGGCTGTCCATTTGTCTGTCAAGAATTTTAAATCACATGTAGCTCGCAAACCATTTGACCTATCGACCTGAAATTTGGTACTCATATACAACGTGACATATAGTATCCGCTTTCAGGGTGATGATTGGCCTCCAATGTTATTTCTCTTTTTATTTTATTTTATTGTAGAATCAATTCTCGGCAGTGGCCAGCAGAGCGGTTGTGCGACACATGCGTACAGGCGCCATTCTCATTCCCTACCACCTTCGTTGTCACTTCCCCTACCACTTCATATCTTAAATCATTCTTGAGGCATATTGAAGACTTATTTGCCAGCTTAAGTGAAAAAATAAACAAAACTTACTAAGTAATTGCAACACAAACATTGACTTAATCAGTTTTAATGTGAAAAGATGCCGACAAAAGAAAAGAAGCGGGCCGCTAAAGTGAAGAAATCAAGAGTTGCTCAGGAAGCAGCAAGCACATCAACCTCTGAGCAAACAAATGCTAAATGCCCAGAGAAAGAGTATGAAAACTACGAATGCTCAAGTTAAGTGTATTCACTTCACATTATTGTGCAGTGTGCCGTTATTGGTAAAAAAATATTTCAATTGTGTAGCACTGGTCAAAGCCTATATTGGCAGCATTTTATTTGCTGGGCACACTTAGACCCATACATTAACACCCTTATTCACCCACACAGCACCACCTTCACTGCAGGTCACAAGTGGAAATTACATTTTTTTTTTAAACATACATTCTCAATAGGCCCAATGCCTTTTAATTTAGTACATATGCAAATCTACTGAAAGTCTAAGGAAAACCCACTTGGACATGTTTTGAAAATGCAGATGCCACAAAGACTATGCACTAACCAGAGTCTTTTTCAATTTCCATAATGTCTGCTGTGTAACCAATTTGCAAAAACAAAAGGTAATGCTGTGATCAGCCTATGAACAACCTGGGTACACTGCTACGAGTATATCAGTCTATCACCCATTACCACCGTAAGACAGTAAAGCACTCAAAAAAATAAAACGAACATCCAAATGGCCCTCACGATACTTTAAGCTTTCACTGCTCCAAATGGCATTTTTCCAGCTAGTATGGTTGCATTGTAGAAAGTTCTGAAACAATACAATCTCATGTAGGTGGCTGCAGGCAGTGCACTGTAAAACAATTCTGAATTCCTCACTCATTTTGAATAGTTGTGTACAATCAGATTGAACAATAAATGTTAAAGATATGTAAAATGTCTTTTAGGTGGAGTATAGCTCATACAATGCATTGAATTATTTAGACATTGAGTGGAAATTGGATGCAGAAGGTTCTGTACACTTTTGCTGGCAGAGTTTGCTGATTAAATATTTTGCAAGAACATCCTGCATTTTTTATTGCAGTTTGGCTTTATAACATTTCAATGTAAAATAAATTCTTTAGAGGGACAACCAAGAGCCTACCACAATTCATTGCTTTTTACTTCAGTAGTACGGGTGTGCACTGCAAAACAACTTACAAAGTTAAGGTGAAGTTAAGAAAAAGAATAGTATGAACAGCAGTGAGTGGGTAACTAGTATTGTTGATTTAGGTTGCCACTGCTTGGCATAGATTACCATGAATGAAAACAACTGCACTACAACTTAACCAGTAAACATTTTTTTCTTTTTTGTAAGCTTTAAAGTAAAAACAATGTAAACACCAAACATTATAGGGGTATTTAACTTTTGCTAAACTGAATATTACCATAAGGAAACCAGGTAAAGATGCCTTCAATTGCATACTGCTTAAAATACACCTTCTTAATAACTATTTAAATTAACTACCTATGTTAAGTGTATCCAATTTGTTTATTAAACAAGATTGTAATGATTTTTTTTTCTTTTCAGAATTTAGTTTTCTAAATGGGAAATCACCATTTTGAGGTTTTACATACTGTAATAACAGGTACAGAGCTAAATGTGTTGTAAATTAATGCATCTCTGTTTGATGTTATAGAAATGCTGGCTTAGTACAACTTCATAAACCATATGAGATGCTAGAATAAGAAACTTCCAAAATTTTAACAATTCAATCACCTGTATATAGTGTGAACAACAACAACAACGATATTTATTTCTATAGCACATTTTCATCCAAACAATGTAGCTCAAGGTGCTATTCTACAAACTGTCATAAAAAACTTAAAACTTACTCTGAAAAGCGTGGACAGAATTAAATCGATTGCCAAGAATTTTGGTATTATTACAATGAATAACTACAATTGTAATTTTCTGATTATAGTTTTATTGAGTAAATGAACGATAAACATATGATTAAAAACTTCTTTAAATGTACTCTATTTTTATAAAATATTTATAATTTAAACCAATCAACACTTGATAGCCTGAGGTGGGCTGGAGCCCTGCCTGGGATTTGTTCCTTCCTTGCGCCCATGTTGGCTGGGATTGGCTCCAGCAGATCCCCGTGACCTTGTGTTAGGATATAGTGGGTCGGAGAATGACTGACTGACACTTGAAATTAATGAGTAAAATTTGCTATCAAGGCCTTGCTGAATTCATACAAAAATTGACTTTTAGTAACATTTCAGGTTCAGACATATCAAACAGTTACCACCTGCAAACTGTATTTTGAATTTTTACTCCTTCTTTTCTCTCTCAGTATCAATAACTCAAAATAGGGGGAAAAAACAGATAGTAATTGCAAGATGCACCAAACAGAAAGCAATAAAATGTGTACAAAATGCAAAGGGTAAAGAAAAACATTTGACAAAGATCTAAGAGACATTTTGACAAAGACAACAACTATTTGTGATCCCACTGGTCGAGGTTTTAGTGTGTCATTAAACAATACCATATTTTACAGATGGGAACAGTTAATTCACAAAAGTAGTTATAATCAATACATATGCTATCGTTTAGAAGAATTTAGAAAACATCCTAGCAGTTTTTGGTATGATAGCATAATGGCATTTTTCATGCAGATGTCCCAGCTCTATAGATGCCCTTTCTTTCTAATATGTTTTTTTCTTTATTTGCTAACCGTAATGTACCCAGCAGTGCATATAGCAAAGTTATCTTTCCTTAGATACTTCATAAAGTGAAGATGACATTCCTCTTCACTATGAATAATGCAGAGGATTTCAATAAATTAAAAAAAAATCTTACAGTGGTGTGAAAAACTATTTGCCCCCTTCCTGATTTCTTCTTCTTTTGCATGTTTGTCACACAAAATGTTTCTGATTATCAAACACATTTAACCATTAGTCAATATAACACAAGTAAACACAAAATGCAGTTTTTAAATAATGGTTTTTATTATTTAGGGAGAAAAAAAATCCAAACCTACATGGCCATGTGTGAAAAAGTAATTGCCCCCTTGTTCAAAAATAACCTAACTGTGGTGTATCACACCTGGGTTCAATTTCCGTAGCCACCCCCAGGCCTGATTACTGCCACACCTGTTTCAATCAAGAAATCACTTAAATAGGAGCTGCCTGACACAGAGAAGTAGACCAAAAGCACCTCAAAAGCTAGACATCATGCCAAGATCCAAAGAAATTCAGGAACAAATGAGAACAAAGTAATTGAGATCTATCAGTCTGGTAAAGGTTATAAAGCCATTTCTAAAGCTTTGGGACTCCAGCGAACCACAGTGAGAGCCATTATCCACAAATGGCAAAAACATGGAACAGTGGTGAACCTTCCCAGGAGTGGCCGGCTAACCAAAATTACCCCAAGAGCGCAGAGACGACTCATCCGAGAGGTCACAAAAGACCCCAGGACATCGTCTAAAGAACTGCAGGCCCCCCTTGCCTCAATTAAGGTCAGTGTTCACGACTCCACCATAAGAAAGAGACTGGGCAAAACGGCCTGCATGGCAGATTTCCAAGACGCAAACCACTGTTAAGCAAAAAGAACATTAGGGCTCGTCTCAATTTTGCTAAGAAACATCTCAATGATTGCCAAGACTTTTGGGAAAATACCTTGTGGACTGATGAGACAAAAGTTGAACTTTTTGGAAGGCAAATGTCCCGTTACATCTGGCGTAAAAGGAACACAGCATTTCAGAAAAAGAACATCATACCAACAGTAAAATATGGTGGTGTTAGTGTGATGGTCTGGGGTTGTTTTGCTGCTTCAGGACCTGGAAGGCTTGCTGTGATAGATGGAACCATGAATTCTACTGTCTACCAAAAAATCCTGAAGGAGAATGTCCGGCCATCTGTTCGTCAACTCAAGCTGAAGCGATCTTGGGTGCTGCAACAGGACAAGGACCCAAAACACACCAGCAAATCCACCTCTGAATGGCTGAAGAAAAACAAAATGAAGACTTTGGAGTGGCCTAGTCAAAGTCCTGACCTGAATCCAATTGAGATGTTATGGAATGATCTTAAAAAGGCGGTTCATGCTAGAAAACCCTCAGATAAAGCTGAATTACAACAATTCTGCAAAGATGAGTGGGCCAAAATTCCTCCAGAGCACTGTAAAAGACTCATTTCAAGTTATACAACGCTTGATTGCAGTTATTGCTGCTAAGGGTGGCCCAACCAGTTATTAGGTTCAGGGGGCAATTACTTTTTCACACAGGGCCATGTAGGTTTGGATTTTTTTTTCTCCCTAAATAATAAAAACCATCATTTAAAAACTGCATTTTGTGTTTACTTGTGTTATATTTGACTAATGGTTAAATGTGTTTGATGATCAGAAACATTTTGTGTGACAAACATGCAAAAGAATAAGAAATCAGGAAGGGGGCAAATTGTTTTTCACACCGCTGTAAGTGATTATAAAATGAAGGAATTGATAGCAAGGGACAAAACAAAGCACAAAGTAAATAAAGGAAAATGCCCTATTGTCTACTTAGACCAGTCTAAATGGGCTGTGAACTTAGGTCCATCAGAGGCAAGAGCTCATCCTCTTGCCAGTCTTTCAAGTACCACAAAGCAATCCATTTCTCATATCATGCATGTTTCATGATCATGGCATTTTCTCAACATTGTTCCCTAAACTTTCCTTCAAATTTCAAACTCCACCATGCCTTGGCAGTGAAGTTACTTTAAATTTCTATGTAGGGCTTGGGCTCCTAACCAAGCCCAAGAATATCTTTTAGAGTCAGAGATAGGCATGCTTTGCTATATGGCCACAAGGTTAGAATTAACTCCAGTGGTCACTAATGCCCCTGCAAACCAGAGCCTACAAAACTCCTTGAAGTACCAATTCTTTCATCAGGCTTCTCTAAAGTGTATGTCTCCCTTAGTGATAAGGCTAATGAGTACCAGTCTTCAGACAGTCCTATTGAACACTCCTTTAATTGCGTATCCTTGCCTCAATTTCCCAAGCTAGTAGATTAAGGTAATTAAAAAATAAAATTGTATATCTAATTATGAAACACTTAAAAATTTTGGTAAATTCACACTCACAAATTTGTTAAAACTCTTAAGTTAGAACATAGAGTATATAAATGCAAATGGGGAAATCCTATCTTTAACTGATACTAAACTCTTCTAAAATGGTGCAAGTTTTTGTCATTTCAATGCCTCATCTACACAGGGTCTTCTTCAAGTAGGCCTACATTACAGGAGAGGAATAAAAAGGCAGAGAGGGGGAGGGACAAGAAAAGCTGAGAAACGAGACCATCTGTTAACAGAGATGGCTTTGCGTAAACAGTGACAAACAGGAGTGAATGGCATTCCAGTTATTTTCATGAACATGTGAAGCAACGCCAGCAGTTTGGTCTAACGGCACCCCATCCAACAGTGTAAACAAAAACAACATGCCTGCTGGGTTCTGTTCACACCAGTCATCTGCCTCTTCAAGGCCACAGTACCACCCTAAGACCCTTCACCTTTCTGTCTTAATGTTCATGTGTTTTTTTTTTTGTATTGGTGGGAATTTACAGTCTACATTATCTCAAAGTAAATATTATAATTTCTTAAGCAGCAAATACGCTAATTGAGAGGAAATACAGAAGTCTATAAGGATAAATATTGAATTCAAATGTAAATCCATCACAGTAAACAATAAATGTGGGCTGCTAGAAATATATCAATCTGAAAGCAGCAAAGAAAGAAATGGAGAAACCCACCCTAACTAGAAACTAAACAGAACAAAGGTGGGTCAGTACTTCATTATGAATGAATTGCAAACAGGGTTGTCACTTCATTAAGTAACATCACAATGAACCATAACCAGCTGCATCAATTCGGTTTTTTTTCCTGTATGGAATTATACTAACTTTAAAGAACTTTAAGGTAAAAGAAAAAAACACATTAACAATTTAATCTCTGAAAATGGTGTTCACGATACTCTGACTAAAATACATTTATTATGCAACAAATAATCTTAATAATATTCATATAAGCCAGATTTAAACTGCCAAAATCTGGTTCTTTAAAGAAGACCTCAAAAAAGGTAAGTTTCATACTAGTATAGTATCTATTTTTATAAAATAATGCCAGTAACACTTTTTGGCACTTTAAATAGTAGAAAATACAAATACTGTATACGCTGCAAAGCTTATTAAGCTTCTTTTCCTATCAGGATATTACAGAACTGATGTTGTTTATTAAGCACAGTATTTTTTTTTTTAGATGTGATTTTTGGACAGGGTCTCACCTGGTCTCTTCATCATTCCAGGCTATCCTCATTCCTTTCCCACCGCCACCTGCTGAGGCCTTGATCATGACAGGGTAGCCTATCAGTGGGGAACAATTAGACAGAAGTTCATACTTTGATCATTTGGTCATGTGAACATGACAGCTGACCATATGTCCAATATAATACCAAAGACAATAACCAGTTATTAAAATCATTTTCAAAACGGTACACCAGTATCCCTTTAAAAAGGAAGCAGCAGCATGTGAATTTCATTAATTCTTTTCAAAGATTATTGAAACTTTATATTTATAATTTGTTCACTGTTCCTTGATTTATAAAAGCAAATTGTACAGATGAAAGTAGCATGTAGCATCACTCTCAATTACGTTTGTTTAAACACACTAAAGAACTAGGATTGAAAACCAATCCATTCCATGTGTTGCCAAAAAATTATTATATAATTATACATACATATATACACAGACACTCACAGATATATATATATATATATATATATATATATATATATATATATATATATATATAACAACCAAATGTAAAGAGATACTAACTAAAAAGACAGCTAAATCTGTGATAACTACTGCAGTACAATGAAATACTTTATTAAAAACACAATGAATATACCTTTGCTAAATAAAAATGTTCAAGGAACTAGTTAAATAAGCATTTTACTAGCTTGAACAGCATCCTTTTTCACTTATGATGAACGTGAAAAAAAATACAATAAAAAACTTACCAATTTCTCTTGCAATACTGATAGCTTGATCAGTATCCTATAAAATGGAAAAGATGGAAATGTGTATTAATACATCTAGTACAGGAACACTGCTGAAAAGGTTAAACATTTTGTTGTAATTGTCTTTATCATTAATTGATTATAAAATCGGTTCTCATTTTTAGCTACATTTTTGACAAAATTAATGCTATTGATGACAACCATTACATTTCTTCATTCTAGTTTATATTCTTAAAAATAAGAAATGAAATGATGCTATGCAATCACAGCCATACAGACAATTTAAGTGCAGGCTTAAATATTATAGATATGAAAGAAAAATATAGATTACTATTAAAAACAGAATATAAATTAGAACAGTATCAGAAGCAGCATTGACTGTTAGGTTGCCCCACTTTCTGCCAGCAGGGGGAGCATACTCTCTATTATTTTCTTATTTAGAAATGTTGAAGTTAAACAGCAACAGCTGCTGAAAGAAAAACAAATACAACAAAATTGAGCGACACAAAGAAATGTATAATTTTGGAATTATAAAATATGTGAAAACATGAATGTTTTCCCTTATCAGGATTACCCTTGTTGCCAGTTTTACATCACAAATTCTTAAATAAATAAAAGAACATATTAATTCAAGCTAGCTTTAAGTGGAGTATCTCAAAAAGGGGAAGAATAAATTAAATAATGACCAGTTATTGTCTGTGGCAAAAATCATTGCTTAAATGGTTATCTTGAATGTAATAAAAAGATCCTTTATTCCTACCTTCATCTGATACTCTCATTGTGCTTCATTTTTGAATACTAGCTGTACTCATATATTAAAGGCATCTGTTTATTTATTTACATCTTTTGTGAACAAATAGGTTTAAGATAAGGAATAAATGGCTACAAAAATGGATAAGGATACTGCTTAACTTGCCATGTTTACCTGTAACAACAAATGAATGCCACAGAGAGGGAAAATTTCCAGAAAGTCAAACCCATTGTATATAGCATTTTCCAATATTATGAAAAGTCTCTCTAAAATTAAAAAAAAAAAATCTGAAAAGGATTATGAAAACAAAGTTGCCAAAAATACCAGCTGTTAAGTGTGTATAAATCTGTAGGGGCTGATTTATGAACGTTAAAATGAAACCTGATAGGCTTTAAATTTTTCACAACAACTTATTCTGAAAGCTGTGCTAAACATAAATTGCTTCTAATTTCCTGCAGATTAAAGCAAAATTAAGTATAAGACTATTTAAAGGAAGCTTACAATTGATCAATGCCTATTAAGGAAAAACATACAAGGCAAACCAAAAAGACATATATTTTCTAGCAAGATTACCAAAATCATAATAATTTCGATATTTTAATATGTGTGAAATTAAAATATTTTACTCTTAATTATGTATGTGGTTTTATGGCATAGTTTTTTTGATGTACCTCCCAACCTTTTTATTTGCTCTAAAGGATGTAAATGAGTGGAATGTTAGGAGTTTCCACACATTTGGATTGAAAGTCCTTTGTTCTTACATGCAACAGT
Source organism: Polypterus senegalus (assembly GCF_016835505.1). Classification (NCBI taxonomy): domain Eukaryota; kingdom Metazoa; phylum Chordata; class Cladistia; order Polypteriformes; family Polypteridae; genus Polypterus; species Polypterus senegalus. Next base: position 149,729,710 of record NC_053155.1, read on the forward strand.
TATGCGAGAATACTTGCATTTAATAGCCACTCAGTCAGGAAGTGTTAAAAACGCTGAATGCAGACAATTAAAGTCCTCTGAAAAAGTATACAAGCAGTGCTGAATGAATACTGATAAACAGCAATACTTAAAGTAAAACAAAAGCAATAATGTCCATATCATAGTATTTACAATGACTGTCTGAAATGTACCTTTAACAGCAAGCCACTAAAACAAACTAATTTGATTTTTTGGGGAGTTTATTTATAGCAGATAAGACAAGCTGAGAAAAATAAAACTCACATACACAAATTAAAGGTTTATAAATCATTAATATAAAAATAAAGGGACACAAAATCCTGAAACAGTTCTGTAATGGAAGATGTATAAAAATAAGCATAAAAGTGAGCACACGTTAGAACAGCAATTGTGGTTCAATATGGGGAGATATCTTTTCAGTTTTATAGTATTTTGGTATTTCTAGACATTAAATATAATTATCTTCAATATGTTTCTCCTCAGCTTCTAGTACATATCCATCAACAGTACTGATGCCTAACTCTGTAGTGTACAGGAAAAGAAACTCTTTATTGATGTTGCTAATGTGACCCACTGATGTAATGTCTTCAAGCAGTTATTTACAACTTCCTAACTGTTTGTTCCTCAACCTAGATGGCACCGCACTTTAGTTTTCTATGTTATCTTAGTCACACTGTTCTCATTTACAACATGTGAATGGTACATGTGTAAATTTCCTTCTTTCTCATTTGCTTCACTTTGTACAAGTGTAACACAAATGTCTAAGCTTCCTTCATTCTCTTTCTGGATTTTTCAGAGATATTTACTATTTCCAAAAAAAAAACAAAAAAAAAAACTTTGGCATAATCAAGATGCAGAGCAGCTCACAAAAGAGTTAATGATATTCTGAATGAAGTCTGAAACTTGGCCAAAATTCAAAAATCATGGTATCTGCAATATTTGTCCTTCATTTGTCTACCCCACTCATTCAGATTCATACAATTTTTATCTTGCGCCACCTGGAGCTATATCATGAAAATTTTACTACTGTAAGAAAATATTTAGCAGTTTTAGATTTTCTCCAATATTTGTCCTTGACAACAATTATTGTAGTCAGACAGAATATTCTTTAACAATTATGTTATTAAAATAAATTACTAACAAAACTTAAGTAATATTTCATATCATCATTTTGTTACAGTTATAATAAAACAAGACCTGTTGTACTACTGTGACTTTTTACAAAAATGATAATACACAATAAAGATCAAACTGTGGTTTAATGTGATAGGATCTATTTTCCACCAGGAATGATAGTGTGTAACAGAAAAACCAGGCTATAATAGAATATACATATATAAAAACACAAAAGCATACTTTTTTGTATTCCCAAGACATAGACTCTTAAAACTTGTCCCACAAATTTAGTTATCATGGTGTATCCAAAAGCAATTTCTCACCTTGACCACCCCATCAAAGCCAGGGATGGTGTTGACCTTAGCATTCTTGGCTATTAATTTGCTTTCAATCTTGTCTCCCATTGCTTGAATAGCATGTGTGTCTGGTCCAATGAAGGTGACACCTTCTGCTGCCTGTGGAGATAATGAAGGCTTTAACTTTACAGCAGAAACAAAGTAGATAACAGCTGTGCATTTACGCTTACAAGAAACCACAACAATTGTTTATAAAACCCTGGATCCCCTATTATACATCACCCATGATTTTAGCATGCCCTCAATCCATTACCCCTTCCAACCAACCAATGAATGACAAACATTGAAGTGTGTAAAGTATCCTATACTCTTCTGTATTAAAATGACAAATAGATAAATTCATATTTGTACATCATTGTCATAAAGGTTTATGCATCACAGAGTCATCTGGGAAACATACTTTGAATGTCTTTACTCCATTTCAGAGGTAATGATGACTATCTCCATAGCAGTGTCCACCAAAAAACTTACTTTACAAACAGCACTTTTTACAGTTAATTTAAATTTAGCATTATGACATTCTCCAGATAAAGTATGAAACTTCAGAAATTTACAGTGACATTTATAATAGCCATTTTGAAGTAGTGTGGTCAGGAAATTCAGAAATGTACATATGTCAAGCTAATTGCTTTGGAAAGTACTTCATAATAGTGCTCATAACATTACAGGTAATAAGATGTGGCAACCAAAATTGATAATGGAGGCATGCAAACATTTTAAGTATTTTGTTTTATTATTAGTGATAAAGCATGAGAAATAGCATAATAAGCCTAAATTAATTATTATTATTATATTACACTCAAACCTGCACAATCCAATTTAGCATAGCAGGGTGCTGGAGCCTATCCTGGCAACACTGAGCACAAGTCAGGAAACAGTTCTAGACAGGATGCCAGACTATCACAGGGTGTTGATGATGAACATGTTGATGATTACGACTGTTATTAATTGTTGACACAGTGCAACAGTAGATAGAATTCACAGTTTAAAACTCGCACCCAGTCATTTATGTGGGCATGGGTTTTGTTAGGAATACCCCAGTTTTCCATTCACATCCCCAAAGACATGCTAGTTAGGTTAGCTGGAAGTTTTATATTGAATCTGCATGAGTGTATATAAATGAATCCTATGGTGGACTTGTTCTATGACCAGGACTGCTTTGTAGCCAGTGCTAAAGGGATAGGGCTCTGACCCTCACAACCATGAAATGGATGTTATTAAATATTACTAAGATTACTATTACTATTATTATTACCAAAAACTACTGGCTGTACATTTATTTTCTGAGCACATTTATTTTTAGTACAGGATTGAGGTGGATAGAAACCTGTTTTGACAGTTTCAAGCATGAGGTTTGTACCAACCATGGAAAGGATGTCTTTAACATTAAAACAAAAATGAATTATTTTTATATTGCTCACTGAAAAACTAATTCCTTAAAAACTTGTTGATCAAATAACACTTCAACTTCATAAAAACATTGACAGTGTATGTCATATGCATGAAAGGAATAAACAGGTGAAGGTGAGCTCTTTGAGTGTTTTTAAACTTCCACTATTATAAAAACAGAAAATGCTAATACTAACATCAGAATGGCAGTCATTATACTGAAAAGTCCGACAAGTTTAGTTTAACACAACTTGTTGATAAGCAATACAGTATAATTTTATGCAATCAAGGCCCGCTTGAAATGATATTCAGACATAGGAGCGTATCTGTACTTCTTGTGATGAAATGATTTAAAAAATTAAGACAACTGGGATATTAGAAACAAAATATTAATATTGTATTCTGTTGTATTCTTAAACAGTTGCACTCTATACTATTGCTAATGGTTAGTGTGTACTGATGCAAATATTGTGGTAAATTAGGGAAAATTAGGTAATGTATGCATATTTTTTTATAATTTTTTACAGTGCACTCTGCACAGATTGTAAGCTATAAACATATCAAGTTATAACACAATACTATAGATATACACACACGCACACACACACACACACACACACAAACAAATATATTCTATGCATAATGAGAATATGTTTGATCGCCTTTCAGCAGGGCAGCATAAAGACAATATTTTCCTGTCCGTAACCAGTTTTATTTAATTTAACTTATTTTATTTCCTCTCTCTTATGGATTTTCTACCTCTCTTAGTACCTACAATGTACCATATTTACTTGAGAGTAAGCATTCACCTGAAAAAAAGTCTAAAATTAAAAAATAATGATCATAATTACATCAACTATATTTCAAGTATGATATACAACCTTCACTTATTTAAATGACAACTGGCAACACAAAGGCCTGAAATACCACTGATTACTAATGATGAATTCTGAATCAAATATACTGTACACTACTTAATTAAAATATCTGAAATCAGTGTAAGGTAAACTAAATCATGTATAAAATTAGTCAAACAGCAAAAAAAGGGAAAAAAATAAATATTGGGAAGTTGGGAATCCCTAAAATGTACGTATAATTTCAACTTCACCTTACTGGCCAAGAAAACACTAGCAACTGTTACAGAATTAAGAAACCTATGGTTCTAATCCTCAAATTCTATATGATTTTTCCTAATACCTCCAAGCAATGCAACAAACAAAATGCTTAGTTTGAATCATTAAACTGCATAAACCATGAATAAGTCTTTTATTCTGCAAATGAAATTACATCTACATTTCCAGAAGAGAACAGAAGGCTTAACAGTCTCCTCAGATTCATGTTAACTCAACCTCTTCTTACTCCAACAAGAGCACAATGAAGTAGAAATGCAGATGTATCAGCAGTCACTCTCAATTCATTGATATTAACAGTGGAAATGGAAGTGGTATCTGATTTCAAGCAAAGAGACTGCTGTTGCTAGGAAGGGAAAAAAGCTACAACTACTACCTACGCTTTCTAAAAGAACTCAAAGGATGATAAGCAAGAAGATATTCAATTATTCAGAGTTTTGATTCGACATCCTTAAATTTAAATGGTTGAAATTTTTTTGAACTAACATGAACCTGGAAAAAAACATTTTAAAGGAAAGACTATACTGTGCATAAGCCACGTGCCAAAAAAGGGAGCATACAAGCAAGAGCTTAAGGGTAAAATTTAAATTCACTATTTACTATGGTTTATGTCACACTATAAGTTGAAAAAAAGTTCTGTCTCAATCTATTGCACTGCTCTAAATATAATTTTTAAGGATCTTGAAACCATAGGGTACTTTAAATGAAAAGGAGGAGGGGAACTCCCCCCAATATTCACAGAAATTAAAAATTTGAAAACTTGGAAGCTTCTGTCTAATTGTACCAGAATAGGCTATGGCTCCCAATATCCTAAGAGATTTTATTTAATGGATACAAAAAATGTTTAGATAGAATTAACCTTGTTTCTTTTGGAACAAGTATATTTGAAACAGATTAATACTCATACTAAACCATGAATTAGTAAAGCCAAAATGCTGATTTATTGTAACTGTGTTCTTAAAATTCAGCTGATCGAATTACTTCAAACAAACCAAATTACTTTTCAAAGAATGAACTGATCCATGCCAACCTGAAAAATACAAACATATGCCTGCATCATAAAAAAACGCATATTGCAATAAATGATTTCCTTTAAAATGTCTTTATTTACTCCTGGATGGTACAGAGGAGTGGAGATTAGTATTGCTACCTCACTGATTCCGAGTACTGCATCTGGTCATTGTCTCTGTAGAGTCTGCACATTCGCCCCATCCAAATATTTGCATGTTAGGTTAATTAGTGGTTCTAAATTGACAACTGACCCATAGAACAGTGTGAGTACATGTGCTGCTAATGCAACAGGCTGGTGCCCTAGTACTCCTGGGACAGGCTCCACCCCACTGTGCCCATGTAATGAATTAAGTAGGTTTGAGAATTTTTGCATTTTGTGTGCGTGTGTGTGTGTGTGTGTGTGTGTGTGTGTGTATGTGCGCGCACACACATGTGTGTGTGTGTGTGTTAGTAAGTGCTTAATTATGTTAGTTCATTTTTTTCTGCTTTAACTTTGCAAAATTTAATTTGTTTACAATTTAATATTTCAACATCTTCTAGGAATTTCATTTTACATCTTCTTTTTGAACTGTACATTTTAATGTGTTGCAAATAAAATACCAGAGTTTGACACATACATATTGAGCAATAGTAAAAAGCCATGCCAGGCTCCTAAACACTCTGTTTTAAATAACACAAATTAGCCAAAGTCTTCAAATGCAAGACGCATTTTGGTACAATAAATTCTGAAGTTGAACCATAAAACCATTCTCTACCCATACTTTAATATGACAGAGGCAGTTTCTCTTGTCCCTGTTGCATTAGAAAATTTTTAGGGAGAAAGTTAAAGAGAAAAAGTAAAAAGATTCAAATAAATGTATATATGGTGTGTACAAATATATGTGCGTTTGTGTGTGTATATTCACACATACATATTCTTATACATACAAGGGGGGACACAAAAAAATTGTAGAATCGGCAAATAGGATGGGAATAGGGTGAAGTTATCAACTATGCTGCTAGGTATCGTACGCCTACAAACTTGTTAATCTGTCTGCCAAGTGGCACTGTGCTGAGTTGATCGAGACGTGTATTGCTGACATGTATTCTACAATTGTGTGTGCGACTTCTGCAATTTTTTTTTCTAAGCTGTAAAAAGCACATTAGGGTCATATCGAACACCAAGACAGTGATGCTCACATTTTTCTCCATTGATGGTTGTTAATAAATAGTTTCCCCATGAACAGACTATTAAGAATAACTCTTGAGTTACTGAAGCGTCTGCAGGAAAGCACCCTTGGTGGGTATGGGGATGTGGAAGCTATGATCAGTGCCGCACACAAAACTGCATTTGCACTATGATAGCAAACCTGCACACAAATTCGTGTTAATAGACAATGAGATTTTGACAAAAAACAAAATGGTTGTTACTTTGTACCTCAAATTTAACACATTTTGATCTGTGTAACTTCTTTTTGTTACCAAAATTAAAATTGAGACTGAAGAGAAGACTATTTGCTGCCATGTTTGAAATACAGGAAAAATTGCTGGAGACCTTAGCCATAGTAACAAAAGATGAGAACAGGAAAGTTTAGGTTGGCAAAAACTGAAAAAAGGAAATATCAGAATATTACAACTGGGCCTTCTTCAGGGAAGAACTAATAGGTTACAACCTACAGATGTTCTGCAGCAATTGAAGTAAACTAAGCCTTGCAGGTTGAAGCAAACAATTTGCACAGGTGTCCCAACTTCTCTTGACTACTTAAAAACACTCTATCTTAAAGCAGAGTTGGAACAAACTGTGTTAGCCATAGCCTAACTGTGGTTGATAAAAGCAAGTTTATCTCAGTTTATACTGTGAAGAGAAGACTTTGTGTTACAGTTTTTAGAGGGCGAGTGGCAGTAAGAAAGGCATTTCTAAAGGACAGAATAGGACCTAGAAATACGGTGAACTACTTCAGATTGGGCACACATGTCATAACAATGTCAGTTACGTTTCAGCTGAGGTTTGTTCCCTGACTTGTGTACGTTTTCCTTGTAATTGTTATTTCTATTGTTTTTCAATTACTTTTCATGTACTTTTTATTCAATTATTATTTAGTAGTTAATGTGCTGTGTATTTGTGGCTCATAGCTACACTATGTTATGTAGTTGGAAGCCAAACAGGTGGGCCCACCACAATGTCAATAATGAAGAACCACCTTCAGCTTTTATATTCAGGTTGAAGAGATGACTTGCCTCAGAGTATGACTAATAGTTGTGGTTTGTGGAGTTAAGAGCTTTATAGTAATTACTGTCCGGATTTTTAGGTCTATGTTCAATTTTGCTTTGTATCTGGATGATATATTCTTTGGATTACAATTAGGACTTGCTAGCCTTGGGTAACCATTTAGTTAAATCTGTTTTGACTTATTTTTGAACTTTTTTCTCAGTTATGTCATTTTAGGTCTTTTTTGGTTATTTAATTACTTAATTACAAAATGACATTGTTCTTAATTATAAAAAAAAAACACTATTTTGTTTATTTATCCCAGAAGTTTCCAGGTATTTTTTTCCTTTCAAGAGATTTCTTGCCCCGTATATCATATTAAGAATAGTAGAATATTACAAAGACATGCTTAAAAACTAATTTTCAGTTGGGCTTTTCATACGTATTGCTAACTCTTATTTAAAAAAAGTTAAATACTATTTTTATAGTATTCTATTTTTATATATTCTTTTTTTCCTAAATGTACTGGTTTTGTGTGGTTGTGGGAGCGGATTATACATAATTTGATAGACTGGCAAATGTGTTGCCCATCATACATCACAAAAGCATTTGGTTTAAATCAAACAAACTTTTTATTCTTAGACTACTTAAGACCATAGGACACACAGAGGTTCATTTCTCTATGTTTTGCCTACCTATAATTTTTATTCGCCTCCTTAACCATTGCCATTTGGCTATAGGCAATAGATACTGTTATAACAACTAAATCCATCATCATTTATAGGAAAAATCGATAACTGTTCATAGAAACTTTTCATTTATTCTGAATACTACACTAATTTTTGTAATTTTCCTTTATTTGTTTGCTATTATTAATGTTATTTCAGAAATATCCTACTGTTTTTATTTTTACATGTTTTAATAATGATTTTTTTTTCGCTTGGTGTAAAGCACATTAAGTTGTATTCAATGTATATAATGTAATAAATAAAAACACTTATTATATCTAGCTTTACATTTAAGTTTAATTTTTTTGCAATTCATAGTCATGTAACATTAACATTTACCAAAATTAGTCTTTGGGCATCCATGACAAAGTATTTAAAAATGTAACTTCTGAAAGATGTGTGCGTTATACATGTCATTTCTTTTTAGAGAAGACAATTGAGTTAGTGTAGCTTACTTGCAAAATTAACAGTTAAGTTTTCCCTCTAAAGTTATTTAAAATCAGAACCACATTTCTTACAACAAAAGCAGCAGGATAGCCACCAAATACAAAAAAACATCCTCTGTTGCACCTTGTGTCTTTGCAACATATGGGTACATTAAGAAAGGTCATCAATATAATCTTTTTCTCAGCTTTCAAATAAAATCACACCAGAGAAATATGGCCACCGGCTACCATGGATAAAATAACTTACACACAAGACAGATTCTAAATGTATAAGCACTAAAATACTACAAAAAGGTTTAAAAAAATTTTAAAAAAGGGGAGAAAAATAAAATATACTATGAGATGCAAGTATTTTAACACATTTACTTAAACAAATACAAAAAAGTTATTTATTTGGTACTTGCTTTCAAAAACACTTGTTAAATTATTATTTTTAGAAGGCTTTAACACTCACGCTATGCAGTGTATATTTACTTGGACTAACAGTTACTTGGTCTTTAACAAGATGATTTGCACTAGTACAATGAAAAATAAGATCATAGTGCATACAGTGCTTAACTATACTTCAGCATTGTTCAAGTTACAAGTGCTTAAACAATTGGGTACAAAGCTTATATCAAGTCTAAAAATAATCTGACAAAAGTTTAGAAATTCAAAATTGTTTGTCCACTGTATAATATATACAAGACTTATGATATAATTGATTTGCTACACAGAAGCAACACACTTTGATGTCACAAAAAAAAAAAAAACACAACAACACTCAAAAGCAAATGTGGAGAAACATGTAAATGTATGCAGAAGCAAAGATTTTGTATGGCACATTTTTAATAAATAAATTAGGCTACACTGTAATCAAAATTGCTGAATAAAGTTTGACTATATCTTAAGCAAAGTAGATTGTACTTAAGTGAGGTACAAAATAAGTATACATAATCTGAAATGCCTCAGACCAGAAGTATTTTTGACATTTGCAGGTTTTGGAACATCAACTTACACATAATGAGATATTCTGGGAACACTCTTGGAAATGCAGCCAAACTAACTAAATGATGACCCACTTGTATAATAATCCATATCACCAAGCCGTTATTATAATGTATATTGAAGTAACAAATATATTAAATCTCAAAAGTTGTGAGTATGATGTATAGACAATATTTTAGTTCCCTTCGAAGGGGGACAATGCTGTTTTATTTCCACTAAAATACTTGTTTTTTTTTAGTGAGTTTATATCAGCTACCTGTTGTCACTTCTCAGGGAACTAGCCAACAGATCAGCAGTATCTCAGCCAAACTTCACTCCATCATGCCTGCTGTCCTAGAAGTCAATCACCAACCAAGAGGGCGCTACTTTCAGTTTCCGCATGGTGTGGATGTACATAACATGATTTTGCTAACATAAAAAAATATCAACATAAAAAGACAATTTGGGCAGTGTCCAGTTTTCCTAACATACTCGGAGCAATTTACTGCATTCATCATGACGCTGCTTCTGTGAACCGTAAGCAGTGACATTCCATTACTGTATAAGTCATCTACAATTTTAACCATGCAGTGCAGCACGTTTGAACTGCAGCAAAGGTGTTCTTGTGTCACTTCACAGGGGACAATGTTTTCTGACTGTGATCCGTTGCTTAGTGACTGATGCTTAACAGGGTTCAGTTATAAGAAGTAACTTATAAGAACTGGTGGCTTTTTGTTCTCCTTTTTTAATTTAACATTAATTATAGTTTAGTAATATGGTTGGCCTGGGTAAAACCTTCTCATTTTCAGGTAAACAATATACTCATTACGATGTTAATTTTCTCAGCAGAAAAGTAAAATGGTACATCAAATATCCAACACTGTTCATAATCACACTTGGTTAAAACAAAGTTTTAATTGTGTTACAGAATACATAAAATTCAGAAATCGTGATTCAGAATCACAACAGGCATCTGTAATTTCGTACGAAGTAAAGAATTACCATTGAGTAAGATATAATAGCAAATGTCTTTGAGTACATTGAAAATTTTCATTACATACATGTGTCATTGTTTATTAAAAGGATAAAGTATCTATCTATCTATTACTATAATGATCCATGATTAAGTATTCGATCTGCAAAAGCATCAAGATTCCTGTAAATTGTTGAGTTAAGGACACACAAGACAAGTACTACTTGTTTATCTGCCTATCACAAGAGTGCAGGAGAAACTTTCACTCAGTCGATTGTAACCCTGCTTGGCCATAACCAGCCAATTATCAGAAAACCCCAGCTATCCAAATAAATAATAAATTGATCATCAGAAGCAAATGTTATTGAGTATGACAGAGGCTCTATTAGCAGTTCTTTATTTATGATTGGCAGCATCAGAGACATACATAACATTAAAGAATTATGTTTATGTACAATGAGGTAAAGTGAAAGGGAAAAGGTTGCTCATCTATTTTATAGGTCTATTGACCACATTTACTGGGTTAAAAGAACAAAATCAAAGAAATGTCAATCTCCCTATGTGTTGCAAACAATATACTGGGAAAATGCTTGATCTAGTATTTTATAACACTTTGACAAGAGTAGAGTAAGTTGTATTTGCTGATTTGAATTGAAAGGTTTTACAATAGAAAAATAAGCATTCTCTAATTTTCTAAGTTCACATGATCAGTTTAAAATGAACACCTTATTCTGTAACAATGCACTTTACTACTATACTAAGCTAACTTAGCTGTGAACTATACACCAATGTGTAAATTTACACAATAGGAAACAGAAATTTCAAACTTCAGTCATTGCAGGTAGTTTTAACAAACTATGTTCTTCTCGATATTGCGATGGAAATGTACATAACACAATATGTTAGGTATCCTGTAAGTAAAACCCACAAATTGGAGACTGGGCTAGTAAGCACAAAGATATTAAAACATCTCATAGTACCAGAAAAAAAAATATTTCTCCAGTCAACAGCAGGTGGAACCGGTACAAGCTCATAACAGAGAAACCCAAGAGCAAATTCGCAGGGATCCTAATAACAATAATCTGATCCCAGTGTGCTGCAAAGCCCATCAAGCCCTTTGTTTCTTTAGTACCCTTTGCATGACAATTAGGCTGATTTAACAGTGGAGGGAGGGAGACAGAACCTGATGGAAGCTGCATTGTTTCTCTTTGACTGCCTAATTCACCACATTTCCACATTAACAGGAAGCCAAAGGAACCGAAAGGAAATTTGAGCAGGATGGAGCTTTAAAGGTAACTTACAAAAAGGGGATTAAACAGAAATAATGCCGACCTGAGGAGAAAAACAAAAAAACAAAAAAACTTTTGTTCTTGTTTAACTAAGTTAGTATTTTAGCATGGTGATTTATACTAATTACAGGGTCTAGCGGAAATGGAAGATCTTAAATTAATTTTCTGATCTTTTCCATTATCCTCAAACAAGCAGAATTATTTCAATAATGTTTATACACAAATACACATTTTATGTGTATGATTGACAGCATTTAATACATTAAGATATTGCCGCTCATACACAGATATACCCATGTAGAATACAAAGCAACACTGCTTCATAATCATGCTAATAATTATAAATAACAAAGAGAGCTTACTTGCAGTTTGGTTTGTAGTCAAGTAACAACAAAGAAAATCGGCATTTTAGTTTTGCCATTTAGATTATGTCCGCCCCTCATGTATCAGGAAACTTTCTTTCAATGTATAGGAAATGAAAAAGGGCGTTATCAACATATAAATAATATATACCAAAAGATGTTCAGAGGGGTTTAATAGTGATTTACTAAAGCTTTAAATATTTGACCATATTATATCATCTTTAAACATAAAAGCCATCAGTATTCACCTAAAATTTTAATTGTATTTCCAAATATCAATCGTGTCTAAAGACATTAGGCACTTTCCAACTGTAGGAGTTTTTAGAAACTCCACAACGTTTGTAGCATTCCCATTGCAGGAACTTGGGCTATTTTTAGTTCCTGATAGGTAGATCCCTGTACTTTTTTAGCTCCCACTCCAGGGTATGTTGTTTTCGTTCAACCAGGAACTACCATGGGTTGGGCTTCAGCAATGAATTATGCTGATTGGTTGACTTAAAGTATTAGTGCCATCTTACAAATTTGGGAATAGTTTGGACTTTGGCGTTATCTCTGAAGAAGGAATTTAAGATTCAAACCATATCAAACTATTCCTTGTGTTGTTAGTAAAAATACAGGGCAAATACAACAAAAAGGTAGAATGAAAAGATAGTCAAGTCTAGATGTGCAGATGATAATACCGCTAAATTAAGTAGCAATTAAAAACAAGAAAAACAGCAAAAATGAAATCATATTTACCATACTGTTATGATGAATATTTGCAAACTAGGAGGATGAAGGAATATCACATCAGTACTGTCAGAGTCTAACAAAGACAGTGAGATGGGCCTGTTTTCAGAGCTACAAGTTAGTTAAGTCTTCTTGTTCTTGTTAAAATGGCCAAAAACTGTTATCTTATTGGATCAATATATAACAGAAAGGGAATGCATGCTGTAGTACTTCAAAATAGTATCTGGCCACTTAAAAGACTTAAATACTGAGAAACACTGAAAGTCTTCCCTGTACTAAGACATTTTCTCATAATACCCGACATAGGTCTTCTCTCCTCGGCCAAAGCTATCTGGAAGCTGACATAATGTTTTGAAATGTTTATTCGTACAGTAGTGCAGCAAATACAGCATTCACACCTACAGAGTCCTGGATTAAAATTCGACATTGGCACGGACTGTGTGGAGTCTGCCTGGGACTATCTCCTGGAAAACCAGTATCTCTAGCAGATAACAAAGACATGTCTGTAATTGATTACTTTAAATTGGAACAGAATTGATGACTGTGATTAATGTGCATGAGTGTGGTCAATTACATGGACTGGCACCCTGTCTACACTTGGTTGTCACTTTCAGCCAAGTGCAGTTAATGTAGGTACCAACTCCCTGTAAAACAGAACTGTATAAACAGATCAGAAAAAATAGACACAAGAATATGTGTACAGCTTAATTAACTTGCACAGACAGAGTGGTTACAACAGTGAACCGTTTGAGGCTTTGCTATTACTGGTCTGCTCCTACCTGATGAGTAAGAACCACTATTTAAATAAAAACAAAAAATAAAACACAATAATGGTCTGGAAATAATATGGAAAGATAAGCAAAAGAAAACTGAAGCAGACATCCCACTTAGATATATTTGGCCTTAGCATGGTACATCATTTTACTATTACATGTTCAGGCATTACTTCATTTGATCTACTGCATTCTTAATGCATTTTGTGTTTAATCCTTGCAGGGTTCTCCTGAAACATGGTACAGCTTTCTCAGTAAGAATCCTCTTGGTACTATGTGGTGCACATATTCTACATAAGCTAATTACTTAACATAATACAAACATTTATAAGATGCCTGGTCCCACAGTCATCAGTATTTTCAGAAATAAAATTAGTTACTTTACATATAAAGTAATTTTAATGAATGTCAGAGGACACTATAGCCCATTATGGCTAGAATTTTCCTTCTACCTCAGTATAACAATTAACATTGCGTCTAAAACAAAATGAAAGATTTACACATAAAACCTAAGTGTATCTAACTGTATATATTAACTATTTCATGTCTCAGAAACCCAACCACTTCTTTTTCAATCACACAGCCCATTCATGTTAATTACTAAAGTTTCATCATTTAACAATACAGTCTTAAAAAGTTTTAAGATCACATAAGCAACTCAGTCAGATGAGATGATGTAACACTCCCCATGACCTCCTCACTCTATTCAGCTGGCTGAGAATGATCACTATGACACGTTTATGACTTTTGTTAGGATAAGAACACTGAAAAGGACAATACTGTTTTCAATGAAACCTCATGTGCATCTGAAAGACCCCTGCCATTCTAGGAGGAACAGTCATCAAGGCTTTCATCACCCTTCCTGCGTCACTGTGAATGTACCAAATGCCAGTACCATTTTCTCAATTTTGAAATTGGAATTAGAATCAAAGCTAAAGTGCACTCTGTTTACAGCACATACTGGTTAATTACCTTATTCAACAAAAGGAAGTGGTTCCCCACCCAGATGAGAGTTCCAGTCGTAATCAATATTGCCGCTGCTCATGGATCAAGCTGGTGACTGAGGTACAGGACTGAAATTAAATCAATTACACCCCCTAACTAAGCCATCTAAGGCTCACCTGCTCTGATTGGTAAGTGCCCACACCTGGGACTTAACAGTGTTCTTCCTTTTACATTGGCAAGCTAAAATCTGTTAAATTACCCCAGAAGTGGCAGTAACCTATTGTAAGGCTAATCTAGCAGTCAGCGGCCTGATTACAAAGACCTTAACTCTGTCACCACCAAGTTAAAACGTCCATGCCCAATGTTCAGCTACTGTGTACATTTCAGTTAATTATATTAGATAATGGTAATAATGATAAATGAGAAAATCCATGTTACGACAATTTACTGCATATTTTTGTTGTTTGTACATGATGCAAACTACTGTTGTCTATAAAAGTTGACATCTCATTAATAGCCAAAAACACTTTCATGGCATATATTGCTCATTCTTTTTCTCAAACACCATAGTTTAACAGAAAGCCAGAGAGAGATATTGCCCAGCCCACAGCAGTGTTGGAGAGCAGGAATCAAACTGTGAATCGGTCACATGGCACACTCAAGCAAAGACCCACACTCATTCACACTGGCTATTCATGGACAGCACTTACTAAAACCATCAATGTGTTTGGGAGTTGGGTGGAAGTTCATATGAATAACCACTATGTACTTTCAATATCCATCATTTTCTATATTTTCAATTTATTGTCTTGAATGGAAACCCCTTCATATTCATGAGCAGTGTTTCTAGAGAGTGCTGAATGGGATATTATATATTTGATTTACATATATTACTTAAACCAGCCTGCCACAGTATAGTACATAGTACAGAATAATAGTACTTAAATACAGCATCTCATATCTGACCTAAAAATAGTACCTACCTCAATCAAGTTCATAATTCAGTGTGAGAATATGGTTGACAATGATATTTTAAATTGTTAATGTAGCGTGGTTAAATTTCTTGCAAAAAGGACATCTCAATGGATGACATTCTGGCCCTGTTTTAACATGCAAAACTAAATGCTTTCATTGAAACTAGCAGTCAGGTGATATTTAAAATATTTTGAGATGGGCTTTTTCCATTTACTGGGACAAGATCAAGAACACTCAACTGTTGCAGCTTTCAGATGTTGGTCTGAGATGACAGAACCATATTCTACATTACCATGCATTAGCCATTTTTTCTTCAATCTAATGTACTCTTTGCCTTAGGTAAACATCCTTGTGCAAGTGTGTGTATATACTGTATTTTTCAAAATTACCTTTTGCAGTGTAAACACAAGTGACCAGCAGATATATAGCTGAAGAACCCTTCATTTCATTGATCAAACTGTTTTCACTCTGCAACTGAACTGCCATAGACTGAACTGAACTTTTTGAAACTGATAAATTTGAACACTAAAGACTACCGAACATCGTGGGCTTCACTTGATGCAATTTTTATTTGTACATTTCACCTTACATCAAGAGGGAATTAATTGCTAAAAACTACATCTGACTCTGCTATACGGGAAAATAGTTTCAATGTTTTATACACATACTGCATTGTTGTTATTTTTAGTTTTCAGATATTTACATGTATTAGCGTTTAAACAATTTTTTTTATTTCAAATTTTATCTACAGTAATTTGTAATTAAAATACAGATTCATAAATAATAGATCAAACATTTCAATTAATTAAAAAAATGTAAACTTTAACATCTCATAATCCTGTCACTAATTGATGCATTCAGACTTTGTAGTTATCAAAGACAATAGCACTTGCATCTGAAAGGCAACACACGTGACCCATTAACAGCAGAGTAATATCAGCTAATGGTACATTGAGTACAGTGCTAACCTCTTTCTACAAATAAAGTTTTCACTGTGAAGAATCAGCTTTTAATTAAAATGAGGCCACTTATTAAAACAATAGATTGTAGTTCGAAAGAGATGGCTGAATACAATGAATATTCAAGAGTGTGAAGAGTGGCTGGTTTTCCATGCTGTCAGTCACTACATTTACATAATCAACTGTCGATCCTTATTTCTCTCCCATTTACCTCTGCTGGTGAGTTATAATTCTTTCCTAAGAAGGAAGAAGCATGTACATAGGATTATTCATTTAGGCACAATTCTCACTACCTACTTTCATTTTAATTGCACTCAATGAACTGAATTTAAAAAAAGAAAAAAAAAAAAGAAAAATGAAACTTTGAAATCAATTGACTAACACAAGTAGCATATTGAAAAATGGCTGCCAGGAAATATTGATGACAATTTATTTATTTAAAACTACTCAACTTAAAAATACTTTAAGGTAAAATAATCAACTAAGCTTTTGTAAAATGCAATATGGACAATAAATATACTGCTTTGACAAGTAAATACTAGTATATGAAAAATATAACAGCAGAGTATAAAAATGATTGAAGAGATTAAACATTATGAAACAGCAAAGTATTTACTAACTTGTGTTCTTAACAGGAAGAATAAATAGTAGATAACATGAATGAAAAAAGGGATTAAAAAAAATCAGAGATAAAGCTTCTAAATAAGCCAATTATTTAGGTAATACTAATGTTATTAATCAAGCAGTTTCCTTCAATTTTGACATTAAAATTGATACATTAAGAGTGCTTGTAACAGAATTTATTTAAACAACTAAATGTTAATAATCTCCTACATTAAAAAGGCAACATTAAAAAATAAATAAACAGTTTGCAATTGAAGGAAAAAAAAACACCTTAGTGAACATGTATCTATTAAAATACAGGGAATTTGGAATATTCAGTTCATGAAAGACTTAAAGAAAGAAGCAAGCCTAACCCAGGATCCAATCACCTAGAATTTGCTTTGCTTGACCGCTCATGCAATATTAATCTTAAACTCGGACAGAAAAACACAGAAGAATACGCCTCTATAGACTGTCCTGATTAAGGTTGCTGGGAAGACATCAGCCTGACCTTAACCATGGATCTTACAGGCATCAAATCCCTAAGCACGCAGCAAGAGAGAGGAAACTGCACACAGCATGAGAGAGATGGGGCATCTGTAAAATTTAAGGGCTTGCTAATTGACACACGATGGTCATGTTAAATTCCCATTGCAGAAGCAGCCTTAAAACCTTTAATTAAACAGAGCACAAAAACATGCAGAAGGGGTTAATGAAGACATTGCATGTAGTATCTTTACAAACAAATGTGGCAATGTGCTATGAGCAAAAAACTGTCAGAGTATTCACTGTAAAATATAATATGTGCCTAGAAATACAGAAATCAGTTTAGAAGAGGAATGACATCCTTACTAGCAACTATTCGTTTGCTACTAAAATTAGTAAAAGTCTTTTATTAAAAAAAACAACTTAATTGATACATTTTAAGTCTAAGGGAATATTCAGATTAATATAGCTGGAGTGCAGAAGACAATGATACTATCATTAAAGTTAGTTCTATTATACATGCTAACAAGAAAGTGGTATTTCAAGTCACATAGCTTATCTAACAATATTTCTCAACTGATCATCTTTATTAGAAAAAGAAACAGATAATAATTTCCTTGTAAAAGGTTACAATAAAAATTGACCCCTTTGAGTAGAGCACTACACCATGACCTCCAGCTGCAGAAGAAAACATAAACCTTTTTACTGTAGTGGATTTTTTGTGTATGTTTAAGTTTTAACCGTTTATCGTTTTACAGAAAGCTAGCAGATGGCACCTAGAAGCAAAAAGGATAAACTATCGAAAATGTTTTCTGAAGGAGACTGGTTTTTGAGTTGTATCCTTCTTTTGATCTTAAACATATTTTGCAAATGTTTTGTGGTTTTTATACTAAAGATTTATCCATCCATATGAGTGAAAACATAAAGATACTTTTTGAGAACATACTTCAGAACAAAGCACAAAAATTCCTGCTCATAAACAATTCTGAATTTGGGCATCATCGGGTGGATACCAAGACCAGTACATAATAAATCAACTGGTAAATCACCACCATAAAATGACACAGGAATTCAATTTTTTTTTTCCTTTAAAGAAATTGGAAATTGAATACAGAAAAGCAAAGCAGCTTACACCTAAAACATTATCTTACTCAACCTGGACTAATATAATCTCCTAATGAACAAAACTGACATAACAAGAGCCTGGTAATTAAGAACTGAGCAAGAACTGAGTTACTTTATCTAGATTCTTATAAGTAAATAACCCTGTATATATGTAATTCAGAAGCATTTTGCAAATCCAGTTCTCTTGCCTCTACCTACATCTCCTCTATTATCTGAACACAGGTTATGTTCACGCACCACTGGAGAAAAAATATTTTGTTTGTAATATATAGTTCATTGGTTTCACAGTTTTTACCACGAAGAGAGGTCAACCTCATTCATACAAAAAATATACTTAAAAAATAAAAATAAAAAAACAACCCATCATCAGTTACTTTGCACTCTATCACAGAGGGTCTGAAAACCCTTTTTTGTTCACTTAAGAGGACCTATGCTTGTATTATACTAAAACACACATGGTGTTATTAAAATAAACAAATTTTACACACACACACATACATATATGCATACATATACATACATATATATACGTACATATACACACATACATATATATACAAAAATATACAGTATATACATATATACACACACACATTATATATATATATATATATATATATATATATATATATATATATATATATGCATACATACATAAAAACCTAAAGTACTTTCATAATATTAAATGTTAACATTTAAACAAAAACGGATTATTCTATAATTGTTCAAATATACAAAGGCTAAAAAACTGTGAAAGAATTTTTATAAAATGCCCTTCCAGTGTGGTAATTGATTAAAATGAGGCTAAAAAGTGCATAATAGCTACAAGAAATAAAAATGCAAATCGAAGTTCTTTAACAATTTTAAAAAATCCAGAAAAAATATACACAGAATTGTTTCTGAAGGCTTTGACATGGCAGATGAAACAAAAAATGAAGAAAAACCTAATAAATAAAATAAACCAAACCTTGCCATTTATTGTCTGGCCTGATTCTGAGTTGAGTTTAGTGGTATAGTATGTTAGCACACCTAAATAAAATCAGGCCAACTTCTAGCAATGGAAATGAGTGAATTAAATTACCTTTAATTGATATGAAATAGTCACCTGATGAAGGCTAGACAGTTAAACATTAGATACACACCTAATCATAAACTTCTCTTTATCAGCACTGGAATAAAATTTACTTTAGGTGATAAATGAACATTATGGGAGAACTGTAATATGTACATCCACTAAGGATGAGAGACTAACTCAAAATAACAACCTTATAAAAGAATTGTGTTAAGAGGATATACATCTATAAATAAAAAAATAAGTACAGTATTTAAAAAGGGTAATCACATTGGTTTCATAAGTCATATATTACTTTGACCGTCATGTAATAGGCAGAAAACATTCCATTCATTTAAGCATTTATTTTAAAACAATAATGCAAGCTCATTGTTAATAGAATGTTTTAACATTATTTTAAAGATTGTGATTGAATTTTTGGGTACAATTTTACATATATTCTACAAAATTTTATATTTTGTTAACTAGTGGTCTTTATCTTTTTTTTGTCCTTTTCTCCTTTATGTTGAGCCCTGGGTGGGTGGGGCTACCTGACACTTCAGATGAGAAGGTAACAGGGCTGCTACATGAGGTTTTATTTATGGGCTCACAGACTCCTGACAAACTGCTGAGGCAGTTCTCTCGGTTTTGCATTTTTGTGAATTTTTCTATGGTCATTTTTGGTTCTGCCTTTTATAACTTTAGACATTTGTAGTTTACACTGTATGTAACATCCTTTTTTATTATTATTTTGTATCTTTTCTTAACTTGGGTCTTGTTGCAATGTATTTGGTTTGGGTTTAATGGTGTCTGGACTGTTATTTAATAAAACAACTAAAATGAAGCCTTCATTCGGCAATTCAGTTTCCTTCTCTTCCATTAAGCAAAATTTCATAACATCCTGTTTTATAAAGCAAATTGTCTAAAGAACATCAGCATAACAAGGAGACAGTCTACTGTTGTAGTTAATTACCTGCCATAATATGCAACAAGGGTGAAAAGTGGAGAAAAAATGCTCACCAATCGTTTGGCAAATTCTTTGTTTTCAGAAAGAAACCCATATCCTGGATGAACCTGTGAAAGCAAAAAACAAAAGGTAAACCTAAAAGAAAGTGAATAAATGTAATATCATCTCACAAATTTACACTACATTTCCTTATGCAGAATAAAAATAATTATAATGAAAGTAATTTTACTGGGCTGATGTTCAATAACACAGTGACAATCTAAACATGACACAAGTCACACCTTTATTATTTTACTACTTACATTAATGTAAGATTCAAGGATAAAGCACTATCATATTAATCATATGAAAGATATTCTGAAATGTTTGGGTTTAACCCTTTTTGACATCTAGGAAAAAGGCTGCAAAACATTTTATATTCTTTTTGCAATACTGATCAAATGTTTTTAATGTCTCTTTTCTGACAGCAAAGCACACTCTTTTCTGTAGGTGCATTTCCATATTTCATATAGAGTTAATGCAAAACAAAAAGTAATGAAAGTTAAAAGAGAAAAATTGATAAAAATTGCTAAATACAAGGAGAAATTCTAACCAGAAGGGGTAAAGTAAATTCTCCCCACCAACACTGTTTTTAAAAGCATGTTCTTTTGATTAGAAATAATGACTGAAATTTGTTTTTGAATATTTTACATCATGGTCTGTCATTCATAGTCAGTCACTTCTCAGAAAAGGGCACAATTAAAATTGGACAGAAAAGTTCCAGCTGTTTATCCATGCATTCTGTTTTCTCCACAGTGAAGGAACACAACACCAATTATTTTTTACACATCACCGATGAGTTACAGTATTGGGACACATGCCCTGTCAGAGGAGAGAATATGATTTCAAGTAAGAAACTATTTAACAACGATTATTCGCATAAACCATAGATTTTCTGCAAGTCTTTTCTCTTGACAACACAGATGATACTTAACTTGAATTTTACTCATCAAGAGAGAGAAAAAAACATTCACAGATTAATTACCAACTCAAGCACCAAATCTGGCCCAAGAGTATTTTTTAATCAAAAACAAAGCAAATATACAGTGCATCCGGAAAGTATTCACAGCGCATCACTTTTTCCATATTTTGTTATTTTACAGCCTTATTCCAAAATGGATTAAATTCATTTTTTTCCTCAGAATTCTACACACAACACCCCATAATGACAACGTGAAAAGAGTTTACTTGAGAGTTTTGTAAATTTATTAAAAATAAAAAAACAGAGAAATCACATGTACATAAGTATTCACAGCCTTTGCCATGAAGCTCAAAATTGAGCTCAGGTGCATCCTGTTTCCCCTGATCATCCTTGAGATGTTTCTGCAGCTTAATTGGAGTCCACCTGTGGTAAATTCAGTTGATTGGACATGATTTGGAAAGGCACACACCTGTCTATATAAGGTCCCACAGTTGACAGTTCATGCCAGAGCACAAACCAAGCATGAAGTCAAAGGAATTGTCTGTAGACCTCCAAGACAGGATTGTCTCGAAGCACAAATCTGGGGAAGGTTAAAGAAAAATTTCTGCTGCTTTGAAGTTCCCAATGAGCACACTGGCCTCCATCATCCGTAAGTGGAAGAAGTTCAAAACCACCAGGACTCTTTCTAGAGCTGGCCGGCCATCTAAACTGAGTGATCGGTGGAGAAGGGCCTTAGTCAGGGAGGTGACCAAGAACCCGATTATCACTTTGTCAGAACTCCAGAGGTCCTCTGTGAAGAGAGGAGAAACTTCCAGAAGGACAACCATCTCTGCAGCAATCCACCAATCAGGCCTGTATGGTAGAGATGCCAGACGGAAGCCACTCCTTAGTAAAAGGCACATGGCAGCCCGCCTGGAGTTTGCCAAAAGGCACCTGAAGGACTCTCAGACCATGGTCTGGTCTGATTTGACAAAGATTGAACTCATTGGTGTTAATGCCAGGTTTCACGTTTGGAGGAAACCAGGCACCGTTCATCACCAGGCCAATACCATCCCTACAGTGAAGCACGGTGGTGGCAGCATCATGCTGTGGGGATGTTTTTCAGCAGCAGGAACTGGGAGACTAGTCAGGATAAAGGGAAAGATGACTGCAGCAATGCACAGAGACATCCTGGATGAAAACCTGCTCCAGAGCGCTCTTGACCTCAGACTGGGGCGACGGTTCATCTTTCAGGAGGACAACAACCCTAAGCACACAGCCAAGATATCAATGGAGTGGCTTCAGGACAACTCTGTGAATGTCCTTGAGTGGCCCAGCCAGAGCCCAGACTTGAATCCGATTGAACGTCTTTGGAGAGATCTTAAAATGACTGTGCACCGACGCTTCCCATCCAACCTGATGGAGCTTGAGAGGTGCTGCAAAGAGGAACAGGCGAAACTGGCCAAGGATACGTGTGCCAAGCTTGTGGCATCATATTCAAAAAGACTTGAGGCTGTAATTGCTGCCAAAGATGCATCAACAAAGTATTGAGCAAAGGCTATGAATACTTATGTGCATGTGATTTCTCAGTTTTTTTATTTTTAATAAATTTGCAAAAACCTCAATTAAACTTTTTTCACGTTGTCATTATGGGGTGTTGTGTGTAGAATTCTGAGGAAAAAAATTAATTTAATCCATTTTGGAATAAGGCTGTAACATAAAATGTGGAAAAAGTGATGCGCTGTGAATACTTTCCGGATGCACTGTAGTTCCACTGTTGCAATGTAAATAAAATGTTACAAAAATTTACTGAGCATACAACTAAAATTACAGTAGGCTTCTAATGTACACTTCTAAATAGTCAACCTTTGGGACAATGCTAATGATAAGATAACTGTATCCAGTAATTTCTTCAACAAATACTTCTTAAAGGATCAAACCATTTTATTGGGATTTTATTATTTATTAATATAAATTCCATCCTGGGCACAAATAAAGTGCAATCTATTTATCTACCTGATGCCTTTATCCAGAAAAATGAACAAATTCCAAGTGTAACTGTTTTCATATCTAGAGTACTACTAGATTAAGATGTTCATCATAAAGCACTAACACTGGGTGAAGCCTGTCTGGATTTAGTGTTTTGTAATAATCAGGATAGAACTGAGGGTGTAGAGGTGATCGAACCACTAGGGTCAAATGACCATAATATAATATAATTCTCAGTGTGTGGATGCAGAGACTAAAATTGTAAAGTTTAACTTTGGTAGGGCAGATTTTGAACATTAATGCAGCAAAGAATAAGGAGGATCGACTGGGATAAGTTTTAAATGTGGAGACAGTCAAGGATCAGTAGAACAGGTTTAAAAATGTTTTAATGTAATGCATGAGAGGTGCATATGTAAATATAGAATTAATAGAAAATTAAAAAACTCCACAATGGGTTAATAAAGAGTTAAAAAAAGAAGCTGCACAGAAAAAAAAATAACTGTATAAGGCATATAAGACTAATAACTCCAAAGTGAATCGTAGGGCGTATGATTATTTCAGTATTTTATTAGTAAAAGAATGGTTAAGGAGGAAAAGGGGAATTAAAAGATACAGACAGTGAAACAGTGGATGCTCTAAACTTGCATTTTTCTGAGGTCTTCACAAGTGAGGAAGTGGATAACGTTCCAGCGGTAAATGGAACAATTAAGGAGGTTCTGAGTGATATAGAAATTGTAGAGGGAGAAATGTTGCTCAGATTAAACAGGCTAAAATTAAATAAATCACCTGGACCAGATAATATTTAACCTTGAGTTCTTAAGGAGGCTAGCGAATACAGATATAAATCCTTGACACATAAATTTAGGAAGTCACTGCACACTGGGGAGATTCCTTAGGAATGGAAAATGGCAAATCCGAATTAACTAAAGGCTAGTAAGCTTAAAATGCATCACAGGAAAATTAAGGAAGGAATTATTAAGGGTAAGATTGAGCAGTACATGGCAAGTATGGGAGATTTTCCTGAATAGTCGGCATGGGTTCAGAATGTCGTATTTTACTAACATGCTATAATTCAATGAGGAAGCAACAAAAGCATATGATCAAATTGGAGCATATGATATTGTTTATCTTGACTTTCAGAAAGCATTTGATAAGGTGCCATATGAGAGGTTTGGCGTCAAACTAAATTAGTGTGAGCTCACGGTGATATTTGTAGACGGGTGCAGAATTAGCTCAGACACAGGAGGCAGAGGGTTATGGTGCAAGGAACCTTAGCAGAATTGGCTGATGTTTAGAGTAGTGTTCCACATGGTCAATGCTAGGGTAGATGCTACTTTTAATATATACAGGGCACGTCAAAATTATGTTAACATTTGAATGGCAGAAATAATTTATTCACAAAACATACTTCATAGGAGCAAGATGATTTACAGGAATGTCTCAAACTGTTCGTCATCATGTTCAACACACAAAAATCAACGAGCAGCATTTAAAGCCCGGACACACATTTTGAGGGGGAATAGATGATACCAAAATCTGTATTCTGTCTTTCACCATACCCCATAACCAGAAATCATAGGGTGTGAAATCGGGGGAGTGTGGATTCCATGGCAATGGTCAACCACAACCTATCAATTGACCTGGAAAGGTGTGGTTGAGATAAAAATAATCCATTAGTGTTAATATAATTTTGATTCACCCTGTATAAATGATTTGGACAGGAATATAACCAACAAGCTGGTTAAGTTTACAGATAATACGAAAATAAGTGATTTAAAAACAATGTGGAACCAATTAAGTCATTACAAAAGGACTTGGACAGCATACAGACTTGGGCAGATTCATGGTAGATAAAATTTAATGTCAGTAAATGTAAGGTATAAACATAGGAAGTATAAATGTTAGGTTTGAATACACAATGGGAAGTCTAAAAAATCAAGAGGACACATTATAAGAAGGATTTAGAAGTCATAGTGGACTCTACACTATCAATTTCCAGACAGTGTTTACAAGCCATTAAGAAGGCAAACAGAATGTTAGGTTATATTGCATGATATGAGGAGTACATATCAAAGGAGCTAAGGCTCAAGTTTTACAGTGCACTGGTGAGGCCTCATCTAGAGTACTGTGTGTAGTTTTGGACTCCAGGCTACCAAAACGATATAGCAGCAATAGAAAATGTTCAGAGAAGAGTGGATAGGCTCATTCCAGGGCTAAAGGGGATGAATTATGAAGAAAGATTAAATCAGATGAGCTTTTTCAGTTTAAGCAAAAGAAGATTAAGGGGAGACATGATTGGTGTTTAAAATTATGAAGGAAATTAGTACAGTGGATCCAGACTGTTATTTTAAAAGGAGCTCATCAAGAATATGAGGACACAGTTGGAAACTTGTTAAGTGTAAATTTGCACAAACATTACGATATTTTTCTTTACACAGACTATCATAAGCACTTGGAATAAGCTACCAAGTAGTGTGGTAGACAGTAAGGCTTTCAAAACTAGACTTGACTTTTTTTTTTTGTTTTGAAGAATTAAGTGGATAGGACTGAAACTTTGCTGGGCTGAATGGCCTGTTCTTGTCTAGATTGTTCTAATGTTCATTACATGAGCCATGAGTTACAGACCAGTACTACAGCCAATAGACAACATAACCAAGTTTGTACATAGTTAAAAAAAACATGTTTCTATTTATGATACATTTTCTTGCATAAATTTCATTCATCCAACGCCAAGGTGTTGAAGTCTATTGTTAATTAAATGTCTATTAATAACTTAACTGCATGTCATCTGTACTTATCCAATTCACAGCAATTCCAATCTAATTAAAAAGTACACTGTAACACTGTCAGGACTGTTTATATCAGTTCATAATATTATACTTGAGACTAAGATGAGAATAGAAATAAAAACACAGTAAAAATAAAAATGGGGGAAAGATGGGAGAACAAAATCTTTTTATCCCCAACTAGTAACTGCTCTACATCATTGTAACCATTGGTTTTATATACCTCATATTTAATTATGAAAATAGTGTGCATTAATGACCATCTTCTTCTAAAAACATTTTTTCGGATTTAGGAACTACTTCAGCCTTTGGACTAACTTTTAACCCAGGTAACACAAAGGAATGCCTCCCAATACTTCCAGCAAAACCTGTGAGGCTATTGCTGTATTTTTCAATCAAAAAATTAATGATATTAGAAATAACATAGTACATCTCCCTAACACTGCGGATCCTCCTAAGCCCCAGTACTCCGTTATAAACAAATGAAATTCTTTCACCAGGATAGATTTACCTGACCTACATAGAATAATCTCTCAACTGAAACCCTCCACCTACATCGTTGACCCAATAACAACAAGATTTTTCAAAGTATCAGGTGTGCTAATTGACAATATTCTTGACATTGTAAACTTGTCATTAGATACGGGGGTCTTCCCAGACTGTCTTAAGACTGCTGTAGTTAAAACCCTACTCAAGAAAAATAATCCTGACCCCTCTGCTTTTGAAAATTTCAAATCCATCTCTAACCTGCCCTTCTTAAGTAAGAGAGTCTAGAGAAGGCAGTCATTATGCAGTTAAATGACCACCTCAATAAACATGCTATTCTTGATAAATTTCAGCCAGATTTTAGAACAAATCACAGCACAGAAACTGCACTCGTTAAAGTAGTAAATGACTTGCGGGTAAATGCAGACAGAGGCCATTTACAGTATCTGTTATCATCCTCCTAGATCTGAGTGCCGCATTTGACACCGTTGATCACAATATTCTTAGAAATCGCCTTAGTCAATGGGTGGGCCTCTCTGGCAGGGTCCTAAATTGGTTTGAATCCTACCTGGCAGGTAGAAAATTCTTTGTTAGTTGTGGTAATTATAACTCAAAGATGCATGATATTCTATACGGTGTTCCACAAGGCTCTATCCTGGGTCCGTTGCTCTTTTCAATCTATATGCTTCCATTAGGTCAGATTATCTCAGGGCACAACGTGAGCTACCACAGCTATGCTGATGACACACAGCTGTACTTATCAATAGCACCTGATGACACCAACTCTCTCGATTCAATAACACAATGTCTTACTTGTATTTCTGAATGGATGAATAGTAATTTTCCCAAGCTAAATAAAGAGAAAACTGAAATTTTAATGATTGACAATAATGGATTCAATGAGGTCATCAGAAATAAACTTGATGTATTAGGATTAAAAGTCAAGATGGAAGTAAAAAACTTAGGGGAAACTGTTGACTGTATCCTGAATTTATAAATCGCATATTCATCAGACCACTAGGACATCATTTTTTCACTTAAGAAACATAGCAAAAGTTAGACCTCTTATATCATTGACAGATGCTGAGAAATTAATTCACACTTTTGTTTTCAGTCGACTAGATTACTGCAACGCACTCCTCTCAGGACTACCCAAAAAAGACATAAATCGTTTGCAAGAAGCGCAGAATGCAGCTGCTAGAATCCTAACTAGGAAAAGAAAATCCAAACATATTTCTCCAGTTATGATGTTACTACACTGGTTACCTGCGTCATTCAGAATTGACTTTAAAATTCTGCTTATGGCTTATAAAGCCTTAAATAAACGCACTCCATCTTATATAATCGGAATGTCTGATACCCTATATTCCAAATCGTAACCTTAGATCCTCAAATGAGTGTCTCCTTAGAATTCCAAATGCAAAACTTAAAAGAAGCGGTGTTATGCACCTAAAATCTGGAATAGCCTGCCAATAGGAATTCGCCAGGCCAATACAGTGGAGCACTTTAAAACACTGCTGAAAACACATTACTTTAACAAGGCCTTCTCATAACCTCTTTTTAATTTAATCCTGATACTCTGTATGTTCAATTCATTATAATAACTATTCATGGTGGCTCTAAAATCCGTACTAACCCCTACTCTCCCTTCTGTTTCTTTTTCCGGTTTCTTTGTGGTGGCGGCCTGCACCACAACCACCTAATCAAAGCATCATGATGCTCCAACATTGATGGACTAAAAGCTACAAGTCTACATGACCATCATCATCAAGTCCTTTCGTGAGAACCCAAAATACAAAGAGGACTGTTTCATTTATGTGAGGTAGAATGCCCAGAGTGTGTGAGGTCGAGAGGTTCCGGCTAGATATAGTCAGGCTCACCTCAACGCACAGCTTGGACTCTGGAAACAATCTCCTTGAGAGGGGCTGGACTCTCTACCACTCAGGAGTTGCCACCGGTGAGAGGTGCAGAGCGGGTGTGGGCATACTTATTGCCCCAAACTTGGAGCCTGTACATTGGGGTTTACCCCGGTAGACGAGAGGGTAGCCTCCCTCCGTGTTCGGGTAGGGGGACGGGTCCTGACTGTTGTTTGTGCGTATGCGCCGAACAGCAGTTTGGAGCACCCACCCTTTTTGGAGTCCCTGGAGGAGGTGCTAGAGGGCATACCTTCTGGAGACTCCCTCGTACTGCTGGGAGACTTCAATGCTCATGTGAGCAATGACAGTGAGACCTGGAAGGGCGTGATTGAGAGGTCTGATCTGAACCTGAGCGATGTTTTGTTATTGGATTTCTGTGCTCGTCACGGATTGTCCATAACGAACACCATGTTCAAGCATAGGGCTGTTCATATGTGCATTTAGCACCAGGAAACCCTAGGCCTCAGTTTAATGATCGACTTTGTGGTTGTGTCGTCAGAATTGCGGCCACATGTCTTGGACACTTGGGTGAAGAGAGGGGCGGAGTTGTCAAGTGATCACCACCTGGTGGTGAGTTGGCTTCGCTGGTGGGGAAGGATGCCGGTTAGAATTGGTAGACCCAAACGTGTTGTGAGGGTCTGCTGGGAACTTCTGGCAGAGTCCTCTGTCAGAAGTAGCTTCAACTCTCACCTCCGGCAGAACTTTGACCACGTCCCAAGGGAGGTGGGGGACATTGACTCCGAATGGGCCATGTTCCGTGCCTCTATTGTTGAGGCGGCTGACCAGAGCTGTGGCCGTAAGGTGGTCGGTGCCTGTCGTGGCAGCAATCCTCGAACCCGTTGGTGGACACCGGCAGTGAGGAATGTCGTCAAGCTGAAGAAGGAGTCCTACCCGACCCTTTTATCCTGTGGGACTCTGGAGGCAGCTAATAGGTACCGACAGACCAAGCGGAATATGGCTTTGGTGGTTGCTGAGGCAAAAACTCAGGCATGGGAGTAGTTTGGGGAGGCCATGAAAAACGACTTTCGGACAGCTTCGAGGAGATTCTGGTCCACTGTCCGACGTCTCAGGAGGGGGAAGCAGTGCAGTGTCAACACTGTATATAGTGGGGATGATGCGCTGCTGACCTCGACTCGGGACATTGTGGATTGGTGGTGGGAGTACTTCGAAGACCTCCTCAATCCCACTAACATGCCTTCCAATGAAGAAGCAGAGCCTGGGGACTCGGAGGTGGGCTCCACCATCTCTGGGACTGAGGTCACCGAGGTGCGTCAAAAAAACTCCTTGGTGGCAGGGCCCCGGGGGTGGATGAGATACGCCCGAGTTCCTCAAGGCTCTGGATGTTGTAGGACAGTCTTGGTTGACACGTCTCTGCAACATCGCATGGACATCGGGGACAGTGCCTCTGGATTGGCAGACCGGGGTGGTGGTCCCCCTCTTTAAATAGGGGGACCGGAGGGTGTGTTCCAACTACAGAGGGATCACGCTCTTCAGCCTCCCTGGAAAAGTCTATTCGGGGTTCCTGGAGAGGATGGTCCGTCAGATAGTCGAACCTCGGATTTAGGAGGAACAGTGTGGTTTTCGTCCTGGTCGCGGAACAGTGGACCAGCTCTACACCCTTAGCAGAATCCTGGAGGGTGCATGGGAATTTGCCCAACCAGTCTACATGTGTTTTGTGGACTTGGAAAAGGCGTTAGACCGTGTTCCTTGGGGAATCCTGTGGGGGGTGCTCCGGGAATATGGGGTACCGGACCCCCTGATAAGAGCTGTTCGGTCCCTGTACAACCAGTGTCAGAGATTGGCCTGCATTGCCGGCAGTAAGCCGAGAGTTGGACTCTGCCAGGGCTGCCCTTTGCCACCGATTCTGTTCATAACTTTTATGGACAGAATTTCTAGGCGCAGCCAGGGCGTTGATGGGGTCCGGTTTGGTGGGCTCAGGATTGGGTCAGTGCTTTTTGCAGATGATATTTTCCTGTTTGCTTCATCAGGCCGTGATCTTTAGCTCTCTCTGAATCGGTTTGCAGCTGAGTGTGAAGCAGCTGGGATGGGAATCAGCACCTCCAAATTCGAGACCATGGTCCTCAGCCGGAAAAGGGTGGAGTGCCCTTTCTAAGGTTTGGGGGAGAGATCCTGCCCCAAGTAGAAGAGTTCAAGTATCTCGGGGTCTTGTTCACAAGTGAGGGAAGAATGGAGCGCGAGATCGACAGGCGGATCGGTGCGGCGTCCTCAGTGATGCAGGCTCTGCATCGATCTACGTTCCTACCCTCACCTATGGTCATGAGCCATGGGTAGTGACCGAAAGAACAAGATCGCGAATACAAGCGGCTGAAATGAGCTTCCTCCACAGGGTGTCTGGGCTTTCCTTTAAAGATAGGGTGAGATGCTCAGTCATCCGGAAGGGGCTAGAGTAGAGCCGCTGCTCCTCTGCATCGAGAGGAGTCAGATGAGGTGGCTCGGGCATCTGATCAGGATGCCTCCTGGACGCCTTCCTGGTGAGGTGTTCCGGGCACATCCAACCGGGAGAAGACCCCGGGGAAGACCCAGGACACGCTGGAGGGACTATGTCTCCCGGCTGGCCTGGGAACGCCTTGGGATTCTCCCAGGAGAGCTAGAAGAAGCGGCCGAGGAGAGGGAAGTCTGGGCCTCTCTGCTCAAGCTGCTGCCCCCACGACCTGACCTCGGATAAGGGGGAAGAGGATGGATGGATGGATGGACGAATGAATGGATGGATAGAATGCCCAGAGGGGATTGGGCGGTCTCATGGTCTGGAATCTTTACAGATTTTAATTTTTTTCTCCAGCCGTCTGGAGTTTTTTTTTGTTTTTTCTGTCCTCCCAGGCCATCGGACCTTACTCTTATTCTATGTTAATTAATGTTGACTTATTTTATTTTCTTACTGTGCTTTTTATTTTTCTATTCTTCATTATGTAAAGCACTTTGAGCTTCATTTTTTGTATGAAAATGTGCTGTATAAATAAATGTTGTTTAAAAAAAAAAAAGATTCCCAATGAAAACCAATGTGCATTATTTTATATTAGAAGACTGGCAAAAGTAGTAAGGGAATATTTGAATGTTTCTATAAAACTAACAAGTACAATCCTGTGAATTAAATCTGAACTGTAAAGTGAGTTTTAAAAAGCACAAGGCACAAATATTGGAGAATGCAAGTTAGGTTCAAAAATGGATGTGAAAATAAACCTTAAAGTTAACCATTGGTTAAGGGGGTAACAATTTGAAATACTCTGTGTTAATAAGGTGCAAAATGAGATATAAATATACAGTATATACTTCATTCCAACATCAACACCATTATCCAGCTCAACAACATGCTGTAGGAAAATCTGATTACTACTATCTCCCCTACACTTTCTCATTAGAATGGCCTTAAGGTGCTTTAAGCTCCTTGACCTGGGGCAGCTTTTGTTTATTTGCAGAGAATAAGCCACTGTTTCCTGGAATATAATCATGACCAAAAATACAGAGTGCATGATTGTAATCCCAAACATGTATCAGTTAGCATGAGAATGCACCTGACTTACCTAGTGCTTCTTTAATACCTTACTTACTGGGAAATTCATAAACTAATTTACATTAACAAATGTGAAACTGATTACTTACTGTCATACCACTGAGCTGAGCTACACCTTCTACAACCATCACTTCAATCCCATGCACGGCAGAAGTGTACATACACACACATTTTTTTTTTTTATTTATTTATTTTTTTTAACAATGTGCTCTTGCCCGGGGTCAGCTGAAAAAATGGTAAATAAAAACATTCTAAAAGGGGAAAATAAAACTGTAAAAAGTACTGCCTGGCCAATTTGTTGCTACTCTTGCCAGCTAAGCAAATAGATTAGGTTGGTAGTATGAAGTGTTGACCAGCTAGTCTGGTATGTTCAGAGTTCCAGAGGAAGTCGTGCACGTCCATGCTATAACATTCCATTATGTTTGGATGTAGAGGCATTTTCCAATAAGAATCTAGAAAGTCTGCAAATTGGTTCTCTTGACTTTCACTTCATGACTAGATCATCTGTGCACTTTTTAGCAAATTCTAATGTATTTTATAATGTTTATGCTTCTTAAAGGATTTCATTTCTCCATTATAATCCCACAGTCAGAGTTACCTGTAAACAGTAGATTAAAATAATTTATCTTGCACTGTGGAGGTTGTTAGTTATTTCAGAAACAGTTAAAATTTAATAATTTCTCTACTTCAGTTTGAGTACACATTTTCATTTTTTAAATTTGTTTGCTCTATAAAGACAATTGTCTACTGGAACCCGCATAATTTTTAAACCTGTTGACACCAAAGGTAAAAAACAAAGGGAAGAACAAAAGTATAAACAGTAGCTCTTTTACAAGTAAATATATTGTTCATTTAAATGTTGTCTTACATATTTATTTTTTTCTTCTGCACAGGGTCAGTAGAAAAGAGCACATTTAGATTTCTAAACATTTTTTTGAAAAATAGAGTCTTAATTTTCTTGAAATATTTACTTTTTAGTTATACAGCCCAGTGCATGACTGACCAAAGATAAACAGGTCCTAATGATCAATGGCATAACGAGGTGATGAGCTCCTTCCACTACTACTGTTGTTTCAGTTAATTTTGTTAAAATTGGACAAAAAACAACCCGACTAAAAGTGAGGCTGTAGCAAATTTGACAGCTTCAAGTTAAACTTATCAGTTCTAACACCATGACAAGAATGTGCATAGCAGCAAGACAAAAGATGATCATTCAGCTTCATCAAAGTGTCTTATAAGCAGAAAGCTCATGACCGACACAAGTTTGAAGTTTCTTGTGCTGTACAAGCTCTTCTGGAAAGCACAAGGAAATAGGCAATGCTGAGTGCCAGAAACACAGTGGGAAAACACAGAAAGTGAGTGCAGTAAAAGAGCAATACAGCAAACTGACAACTCTTTGAAATAAGATGTCCAGCATTGGTACCAATTCTGAACTCACAGAATCCACTGGAATCCAAGTCCAACCATCTATAGTCCATGCAAGTCTTGTGCCAAGTAGTATTCAAGGGAGACCCCTCATGCTAAACAGCCATTCCTCCAAAGTGAGGAATAGACCTAAACACAAAAAACAAAGAACTAGGTGCTGAACAATGGTTTGTTCACAAAAGACCTGGGGCCTCATATATAAACAATGTGTACACACAAAAATGTTGCATAAGAACGTTTCCACATTCAAATCTGGATGTATAAAACGTAAACTTGGCGTAAGGCCACACACATTTCCACGGTAGCTCATACCCTGGTGTACGCAAGTTCTCTGCTCTGTTTTGCAGACTGGTGGCACCCAGCGTCAAAGCAGTGCTACTGTTCCTGTGTGGTTATCCTTTCTTTTTCAGATCTATATCCCTGACAAGGCTTTATAAATACACTGAAATTAACTGCATACTGTTTATTAGTTTAATGCATCTGATTGTAATTAAACAGTAACAATATAATGGTCCACGGAATGGTCAAACTATTCCAAATACAATAGCTGCTTTAGCTTTGTTACTCTCACTGCACCTTCTTCTTTCAGCTGCTCCCATTAGGGGTTCCCACAGCAGATCATCTTTTTCCATATTACTCTCACTGCACCACTCAGAGTATTTATATCACTGTATCTGAGTGGGGAATCAAAGATCTACAGAAGCTGAGAAAGAGAATTATTGGTATACAGCATCAAGCACATGCTGCCTCAGCCATGCTGTCTATTGAACTGCTTTCACACTGCAAACGTTTCAAAGCCTTTCCTGTATGGACCTCAAGGTTCAGAAACAGTTTCATCCCAAGAACTATAAACGCACTCAATCAAGAGCTCTTTGTAGAACTATTTGTACTAATAAGTAGAATTACCTCACTGTAAACTTGCTCTACAGTTATAACATTGCACAACATGAGCCACTTTATAAAGCGCATATTTACATATGATAACAATATAATTTTTAATATGAAATACAGCAAAATATGTTTATTATACAGATAAAACTTTAACTTCATTTAAATAATCTATATTGGAGCCAATCCCAGCCAACACAGGGTGCAAGGCAGGAAACAAACCCCGGGCAGGGCGCCAGCCCACCGCAGTAATCTATATTGTTAAAAATTAAACATGCCAGAACACGGGGCTTGCGCTCCATTCACGGATTGTTCCTGCCTCGCGCTGTAATCTTACTTGTGCTGGCGCAACACTGGCAGGATAGATGGATAGAATAATTAAACATGTACTACGAAGATATTTCAAAGTTCCTTAAAAGTTTTGAAGAATCAGCGTTCTAAGCTTACAGATGGCTTAACATTTATTACAGAGCTGATTGTGTGGCGACTGGGTATTTGGAGAAAGAAAAGGACAGGAATTGGGGGTTAGTACATTTGAAAGAAACAGTACTGCTACAATAAAGTATTTCATGAATCAGCAAGCATCTTGTGTGAGACATGAACAATCACTGCGCCACCTTGTTCCCATGTTTAATAACATGATTTAACGTCCTATCATCATGAAAATTATTTCACATATACATCTCAGTATTTTAATTATTCAGAGAGCTGTAATATCACAAATGTAATGGATTCTGTGTCCTGTCGGAGGAAGAGAAAGCCCGGAAGTACGTAGTGATTCACACACATAGAAGATCAAATACAAAGCAAAGCATTTAACATGCTATTTTATTTACAATGGGATTTGAGAAACTAGTAAATTAAACAATTTTAAGATGAAGTTTATGATGTTCTACTTTAATGACAAAATAAACTAGGTGATTACATTGGAAATTTCAAGATTAAAGTTGACATTTCGTGCTTTTTTCCCCACTGTGTTATTTTTTATTGTCTATACCCTAATAAGCTTTCATTTGACACTGAGACGGTGGGCTACGACTCGCCTTTTCATGACGACTTTGATATGCGACTTCTTTTTTATTTCGTGGCACTGTGCGCCTTTGTGAACTTGAGCTTTCAAGTTCCGACACTCTGTCATTCCATCAACTTCCTTTTTTTTGATTATACCACTGTCAAAACCAACAAATAGTACGTTTTTCCTTGTCTCCACTTGGTATTCGCTGGAATTCTTATATTTTCCCCCATGCTTTTCCCATTGTCTTTTCACAGAAGGCTGAGCTTAAAGGCTATTTATATTTATTTGCATATTCAAAGAGGCGTAATTCTGGGAGGAGTTAGGGAGGGACAGCAGGCGCGTGCACGTGCATTACTTTTCACGCTGACCGGGATGTATGTAGCGGAAGAACATGGAAGGTTGCGTACGCACAGATTTATGCATCTGGATTTTTCTGTGGGTACACACATTCCCGCTTTTGTGCTTATGCAATGTTATAGGGCGAGTTCTACGCACGGTGTTATACAGGAGGCCCCTGGAGAATTGTACATAGAGGAGTGCAGCCAGCAGTGAAGTACAGTGAAGGTTTGTGGCTGTATTTCTAAAATCAGAGTTGGTGATCTGGTTAAAATTGATGGAGTGTTCAATGCTAACAAGTACAAGCAGATTCTGATCTATCATGCAATACCACCAGGGGATTGTCTAATATGTCCCAGCTTTATTTTGTAGCAGGGCAATTACCTCAAACAGGACCATAACACAAAACACATGGCCTTTGTCATAAAGAACCATATCCAGCAAGAAAAAGAAGGAACAAGAAGCTCTAGAACAGACGGTATGGCTTCCACAGACTCCTGATCTTAACATCAAAGATGCCTTTGATTACCTGGAGTGATAGAAGCAAGCAAGATGGACACAATCTGTATAACTTTGGCAAGTTTGAAGAAATTTCCAGGCAATTTTATTTCATAAAACTATAAACAGTGAAGGAGAACTGAAGAAGTTTTAAAGGTACACACTAGTCATGCCAAATAGCAACATGTTTTAGTTTTTTACTCATTATTTTTTGATAAATACTAACTTTAAATTTCAATATCATTTAAAGCTTCTTTATTGTGCAGTACTTTTTTTGCATGTACCCCTTCATTCTCAGGTTTTAAATCCAGGCTGAAGACTCACTACTTCAGTTTAGTAGTTTAGTTAAGTAGAGCTACTGATTAGTTATGCATAATGCATCTCTTTTGTAGTCATTAGTACTAAAATATAAGTAATATGACTAACCCTCACCTATTCTGTTTCTTTTCTCAGTATCCTCATGCCGTACTTGGTGCCACTGCTGTACTGACAAATTGTTTGCCTGCCCATGGAAAAGTCAAATCAGTTAAAGGTGAACTGGAATCATGGGACAGACACATCCTTTCATCAGATTGGTTGGCCCAGCACTAACTGAGGTATAGAATGGTTAATAGTGGGGAGGTGGCTAGTTGACCAAAGTCTCTAGGAGTCTAACTGTGTCTGGCTTGTCTGACTACTTTTCTATAAGCTGGCACTGGTTCTACAATTAGATGATGGTTATATATTGTTGAATTGTATTTTATTTATTAAATTAGATTCTACTTTGTTTTTAATGTATTTGAGCAAATCTGTATCCTCGTATGTAATAGTTCTGTACTTAGTGAGTGGTATAATCCTTTCCTGCATTTTGCCTTGTAGTTTGTACTATTGTATTTTGTTTCCGAGATGGCAATGACAGATTGGCCATCTAGCTCTGTGAAGATGATTACTTGTGTTCTGTTTTGTGTATTATACTTACCCTATTTTTTTGACACCCATTGCTTACCCAACATACCAGGAAGAAGGTCTCTCTCTGAATTGCCTTTCCCAAGATTCTCCTGTCTTTGCCCCTATAAGTTTTTGTTGGGGGGAGTTTCTTTCTGGTCTTCTTAGGGAGTCAAGGGTGGGGGCCTAACAAAAAAGTAGGGCCTGTTAAGGCCCATTGTGGCATTCCTTGGGTGATTTTGGGCTATAAAAGAAGTAAACTTTTGTTGTTGTTGATGTGCAAAGTACATGCAAAAGAAGTATGACAATATAAAATTTCTGGAGTAACACAATGCTGAAATTATATAAAAAATGGGGGACTGTTCTTTTTTTAATGGAATGTCTGCGTGTCAGTGGATATATTCAAATAATGAATTTTGTTCTGACCGCCCTAGTTTAACATTCTAAATTTGTCTCAGTAAAATTAAAAAATTTAAAATGTAATTTGCAAACTAGGATCACACATGACTAATTTACAAGTATTATTTTAGTAACAATCCTATACTATACAATATTCTGTGACAATTTATATTTATTTTTCTAAATGTGACATCACATTTAGGTAGAGAGAAAGTAAAGAATTTTAGTTTATGAAACTTTTACTGGCCCACATCTGAACTGAGTCACTCTCATGCTTACTGGTAAACTCCAGCCGTGCTTTCAAATTGCATCTTTGTGAATAATAATTTCTTTTGTGCATCTCTTCCATACAAACCAGTGTTATGCACAACTTCGGATGGCTGACTGATACACCTTTGAACCCTCCTCAGTTACTGAATTTTGTAGGTTCTTCAGTGACTGTTGGCTTTTTCTCTCTCTAGTATCCTCCTTGTTTCTGTGCAGAGTTTTAAGGGACATCATTTTCTAAATAGGTTTAATTTAGTTGGTATTTTTAGATAACTAAACTAATACCGTACACTTGGAAATTGATTTACTCTTTACCTAATTTGTACATTTTTTATCATTTTACCTATAATGTCTTCAGAATGCTCATTAGTTTTGGGCTTCTCAGATACCTTTT
The DNA here is from genome assembly GCF_016835505.1 of Polypterus senegalus. Lineage (NCBI taxonomy): Eukaryota > Metazoa > Chordata > Cladistia > Polypteriformes > Polypteridae > Polypterus > Polypterus senegalus. Next base: position 149,768,087 of record NC_053155.1, read on the forward strand.
CAGACAAAAAACCTGAGTATGAATCCCTTAAACTAAGGGGGTTTTACTCAAGAAATGTCACAGTTATTTTAATGATTCTTTGGAAGAGGCCAATCATAAGGTGATGGTTTATTCATTGGACATATGGGTATTACTTATGGAAATGAAGAAACTGAATACTTCTGCAAAAAAAACAATTTTTTTTTCTGAACATTTTCTACTTGTATAACACATTGAACTTTTACTGACTGTGATATTTTACTTAAAAGCACTAAAATTGAATTTTTTTTTTTTTTTTTCGAAAGTGTGATCATGGCTGGCCTGTACACTGGTTCTGTGAGTGCTGTGCGGAGTGGAGGCAGGACCTCAGCATTTTTCCCAGTTCATTCTGGGGTTTGTCAGGAGTGTGTTCTTGCTCCTATTCTGTTCAAAGCTTGCATAGACTGGGTGTTGGACAAGGTCGTGGGGTCCAGCAGCTGTGGGACATCTGTTGTTGAAGAAAGATTCACTGATCTTGACTTTGCCGACGATGCTGTGATCTTCGTAGAGTCGATGGAGGCTCTGATTGGGACTCTCAAGAGATTGAGCGAGGAGTTTGAGTGTCTGGGCTTGCGAGTGCCCTGGATAAAAACCAAGATACAGGCCTTTAACGACCTTTTAGGTACAGCTATCAGCAGTGTGTCGACCTTGTCAAGAGGTTTACAGACTGGGAGAGCATGGGGGTCATGAGGTCGCTGTAATGGGGTATGTGACGCTCTCAATATTTATGCAAAAGGACGAAGGTCCAAGCCTTTAGAGTCCTGGTGTTTCCTGTCTTGCTACATGGTTGTGAAATATGGACGCTATCGAATGACCTGAGACGAACACTGGACTCCTTTGGTTACTGTGTCTCTTTGGAGAATCCTTGGGTACCACTGGTTTGACTTTGTGTCGAATGAGCAGTTGCTCATGGAGTCCCGAATGAGGCACATTACCTGCATTGTGAGGGAGTGTCAGTTACGGCACTACGGCCACGTGGCACAATTCCCCGAGGGTGACCTGGATTGCAGGATCCTCATTATTGAGGACCCAAGTCGCTGGACCAGGCCAAGGGGATGCCCATGTAACATCTGGCTGTGGCAGATAGACGGTCATTTCCTGAGGGTGGGACTGGACAGCGTATCTGCCTTGGGGGTTGCCAACCAGGATCTCAAGCGGTTTTATCGTGTGGTGGGTGCGACAACATGCTGTACCAGTGCATGCTCCCCAACTTGACTTGACCTGATTATAAGATTTCTTATTCAACAAAATTATAGAATTGGCCGATGGTCTGAATACTTTTTTTAAGGCACTGTTCATGCGAAGACATATCTGACCATAAAAAGTAAACGAAGAATAGGGGAATCAAATTAGTAACTAGTAAAGAAGTTCCACTCACTAATAAATTAATGAAAAAACTAAGAAAATAATAAAAATTAGCCAATACTTAATCCTAGGTAAAAGCTTGTGAAAAATTAATGTAATGGATAAGTTTAAAATAGGTTGTTCAGTTTTACTTAGTGTACTCTACCAGCCATTAGCACAACTGCAATAATGGCTTCATATATTGTTTTCTGCACATTTACATTTACTTATTTGGCTGATTCCTTTATCCAAGCAGACTTGCAAAATTTATGATACAACTGGTTACATTTCTTTTGGATTTCCAATTGAAGCACAGGCAGGTCAAGTGACTTGCTCTTGGACACACAGTGTCAGTAGCAGGATTTGAACACACAGCCTCAGGGTTTGAAGTGCAAAGCCTTAACAGCTATACCGCACTGCTTGCACATACATTCTGCAACTAAATTTAATAGAAATAGAAGATTTCAAATAAAATTTAAAATTACATTAATTGAACACTAAATATTGTGTACCTTACTATAGCAATGAAGAGAATATGATTAAAAGAGACAGTATCTGATTAGACAGTGTTAAAGATCATTGTTAAGCTGTTGAACACTCTGATCTTTTCCAGGGTTTTCATAAACAAAGTAATTTTGACTGTATTGCTGGTATCTCTGTCCACTTGCTGTTGTAAGGACAGGGATATATACAAATATAGATAAACATTTGTATGTTTTTGATGTGAAGAACTGCTTTAAACAGTTAAAAAAAAATAACTAATACATTTTTTTCTTGTAGAAAAAAAATGTTTACATTAATTTTTTCCCCCAAAGTAAAACAAGAAAGAAAAGTACACATGGCATAACACTCAGGCCTGTTCATGGAGATATTTATCTGCTTTAAAAGTTTGTAGCATTTTTAATTTTTCGTTACTTCATCAAAGAATCAGCTGTCAAACTTTTGTTTATTATATATTTTTGCAATAGCAAGTACTATTAAAAATAACTGACATTAGAACAGCTATTACATGTATCGACAGAGTAAGCTAAAGGGTTGTAGTGGCTGAAATAACTTTCATAGAAAGCAGATTCAAATGATGTAACAATTGCATTATTTTGTGCTATTGTAATTGTTGGTTTTGGAGGGTCTATGGTTAATTATAGTTTCTGTTTCTTGTACATAATATTTGTGAAAGAAATGTGCCCTGAATTAGAGGTGTAATTCTAGGTTAAAGTCACAAAGCTAAAACAGCTGGATGCAACAAACCACAATGGACAGGTCATTGTAGCTCTTTGCCAAAAAAAAAACTGTGAAAGAGAAATACTCAAACATTATAATCTCCCGATAATGCACATATATACTGACTGAGTACACATTTACTCACTGCATGCATGAGTCATATAGCCTAACTTGGGAATCTCATTTTCTCTTTCATTGTCTATGATAAGTTATGTTGTTTGTATTTTTCATTTTTATGGCCATGAAGATCATGTAACTTATTTGCTATGATTTCCAGCAGCAGGAGAAATTAGCAGTTATGAAAGAGGCTCATACTAATATTTCAGTAACTTGTACTGGAGATCTAGTTTGGCATCAGGTCCATCTGTCAGGGGAGGTAAAAAATAAAACTATAGAACATATACACACATTGAAGTAACCTTTCTTAATGTAAATTTGAAACAGTAAACTAATCTGTAATTGAAATTGTTCAGAATGTTATGTTTTATGACAGATAATTTTAAATGTTTGTCATTACTTTCGATTGGGTGTTTATGAAACTCCAAAAATGGGTATAGTATGCTCTATTTGGGATATCTCAACAAATATTGTGTGCCAAATGTCAATAACATTGGATCATTGGGATTGTGTCATGCAAACCGACAGAAAGACATGATGTAGAGAGCAGGTGCTTTTCACATTATAAATGGCCACACCTAAATCTAGTAAAACAATATTATTATCATTGGATGCAGAAAAAGCATTCGACATGATTGAATGGAAATACCTTTTTACTATTTTGGAGAAGTTTGGGTTTGGCCCGAACATTTGTGCATGGATTAAATTACTGTATACTAACCCAGAAGCTTCAGTTTGCATCAATAACATTTGCTCAGACTACTTTAAACTAGAACGTGGCACAAGACAAGGATGCCCTTTGTCACCACTGCTGTTTGCAATTGCCATTGAACCACTGGCAATACATTGTCGAAATACTGATCAGATAAAGGGGATTAGCAGAGAAGGACTGGAACAGAAAATCTCATTATATGCAGATGACATGGTACTGTATATATCGGACCCAGAAAATTCTGTGCCTGCAGTCTTAGCAGCACTCACAGAATTTCAAAAGCTCTCTGGTCTCAGAATTAATCTGAATAAAAGTGTACTCTTTCCGGTGAATTCGCAAGCATATAATATTAGATTAGACACCCTTCCTTTTATCATTGCAGAACAGTTTAAATACCTCGGGGTAAACATCACAAGTAAACATAAAGCTCTTTATCAACAAAATTTATCGTCTGCATGGAAAAAATTAAACAAGACTTGCATAGATGGTCAACCCTTCATCTCACACTAGCTGGAAGAATTAACACTGTTAAGATGAATATTCTTCCTAAGCTCCTTTTTTTATTTCAAAACATACCAATATACATTAATAAATCGTTCTTTAAGCAATTAGATTCAACAATAACCTCATTTATTTGGAATTCTAAACATCCACGCATCAAAAGAGCGACCCTACAAAGACAAAAGGCAGAAGGCGGCATGGCTCTACCTAACTTCCAGTTTTATTACTGGGCGGCAAATATACAGGCGATAAGAACCTGGACACAAATAGAAGAACATACACAGGCATGGACCGCAATAGAAGTAAAATCCTGCAGTACTTCTTTGTATTCCTTGCTTTGTGCTCCAATAAACACACGTTATCGGCAATACACTAATAACCCAATTGTGCTCCACTCACTTAGAATCTGGAACCAATGTAGAAAGCATTTTAAGGCGGAGAAGCTTCTTTCTGTGGCACCCTGCAAAGAACCACCTCTTTCAACCCTCACAAACATATGCAGTTTTAATATCTGGAAAAATTTGGAATTAACTTGCTTAGAGATCTTTATATAGACAACGTCTTTGCATCCTATGAACAATTACATTCCAAATTTAACATTCCAACTACAAATTTCTTTCACTATCTTCAAATCAGGAACTTTGTTAAACAGAACCTTCCAGATTTTCCTCATCTTGCACCCTCATCCACGCTGGAAAAATTATTGCTCAATTTCAAGGAGTTAGACTCCATCTCTACAATATATAAAATCCTTTTACAATCCCTTCCTTTCAAAGATCCAAGAGGACACTGGGAAAATGACCTCTCAATTAATATATCAGAAAAGGAGTGGAAAGTAGCAATGCAGAGAATTCACTCAAGCTCCATATGCTAAAGCATACAATTATACAACTCAAAATTATATATCGAGCACATCTGTCTCGACTAAAACTCTCCAAAATGTTTCCAGGGCATGATCCAACCTGCGAACGTTGCAACCAAGCCCCAGCCTCACTAGGTCACATGTTCTGGGCCTGCTCCAAATTAACATTATTCTGGACAAAAATTTTTAATTACCTCTCAGACAGTCTTGGACTCACAATCCCTCCTAACCCATTAACAGCTGTGTTTGGGGTTCTTCCAGAGGGTCTTAAAGTGGAGAAAGACAAACAAATTGTGATTGCATTCACTACACTGTTGTACGCAGACTTATTCTGATAAACTGGAAGAACCCAAACTCTCCTCTTTTAAGTCAGTGGGAAACTGATGTGTTATATTATTTAAAATTGGAAAAAATCAAATACTCAGTTAGAGGATCTGTGCAGACTTTTTTCAAAACATGGCAGGATCTAATCAGTAATATTTTGAAATGATTTTATAAAGCACAGAGAATTTGTTGATTTAGGTATTTTTACAAGCCTTAAATTTTACACCGTTTGGCTTGCTCTCTCTCTCTCAGGGGTGGGGATCGATCTGTTCTTAGCATAATTCTTTTTTTTGTAAAAACTTGATTGCTATGTATTGATTGTAATAAAATTAATAAATAATAAAAAAAAAAATAAAAAAAAAAAAATCTAGTAAAACAGTACTGCTCCAGGAAAAACAAGAAAATAAATTTTTTAAGAAAAAAAACAAACCTTTAAGAAGTAACATATAGCACTATATTATTATTTGGTTGAGAAACACAAACAAATGTTACATTAAGGTGTGTGCAGCTTTCATTATATTGTTGCTGTTAAGATTCTTTCTTAAAAATTAATTGCTGCAAATAATGTGTACATGAATGGCTAAAGAAAAATGCAGGAATAGCAAAGATGATAATTGGAGGTATAAGGACAATAAGGGTAGAAAAGATGAGTGCATGAATGAGCAGAAGAGATGTTAGAAGAAACCCAATCTAAAGCACAAATCATCAAAAGTGGATGGTTAAAAAAATGTAATGGCATTAAGGGTAGTCCTTTGCCAGTAAATGTAACCTTTGCCCAAAGTGTGCGAGAAGGGTGCAGAATTCTGTTGTACTAAATATACATTTGAATATTATCATTGGTGCTGGTTTTGGTTAAAGTAGGAGTCCTCGACTGCTAGTATGACATGTTGAATATAGACAGGGGTTTGGGCCCAGCAATGTGTAGTAAAGGCAAGAGGTGTATGAATGAAATTCCAGTAACGAATAACCATTCCGATTTCTAAAGAAGTTTCTCAGGCATCATACAGAACATTTTATGAATGCTATGTGTACAAGTATGTTCTTTAGGAATGAGAAGTGGCTAGATGAATGAATAACATCAAGGCTGGAAAGACCAAAAATGAATGTCATCAGATAGATGTGGGGAGTGTCACAGAGTGAGATGAAAAGATAAATGCTGAGTTATGAGAAAAATGTGGAGTAGAGACTAGATGGGTAAAGAGGTGCACCAAGGTGAAAATTCCTACAGGTGTTGAAGGCATTTGTCAAATGATATAAAAATGGATAATAGAAACTATAGAAAAATACAATTTAGGGAGAAACCAGCTAATCTGGATAAACACAGAAAATGACTGTTAGACTGAAGAAGTCTTATTTTTGGTCACAATCAGAAAAGAGTTTAAGTTTGCATTTTAATTACTTTGCATATATATCATTAATATGAGGATTATGTGACAGTACATAGGAGAGAAAGAGGTCTACTGCAGGCCATAAAACTTCCAATTATCCGTTCTCTGAACCACTTATCCAGAGCACAGTCACAAGGAAACTAAAGCCTGTCCCAGAAAGCACTAAGCACAAGGCACAAAGAATCACTGGAATATGCACCAACCATCACAAGGATTGTTTAGCAATGGCCATAAAACAAGTATATTAAACTTATGTTTTTACATACTTCATTTAGGTCTGTCAGAAATTTCTCAGTAATCTAGCTTCTTTGAATTCTGATCTTTAACAAATTAAATCAAAAAATGTAATCTGTCTCAAGTATTCCTGGACCATTTCTGACTTGTATTGATTCTTGGACTGGCCCTTGGCTAATATGCCTAGTTGTCTGGTTTTCTAGACACTGGACCCTCAGTTCTTGTTCAAGGATTCCCAATAAGGTCTTTCCATTTACAGTCATATGAAAACGTTTGAGAACCCCTCTCAGCCTGCATAATAATTTACTCTACTTTCAACAAAAAAAGATAACAGTGGTATGCCTTACATTTCCTAGGAACATCCGAGTCCTGGGGTGTTTTCCGAACAAAGATTTTTAGTGAAGCAGTATTTAGTTGTATGAAATTAAATCAAAAGTGAAAAACTGGCTGTGCAAAAATTTGGGTCCCCTCATTAAGCTGTGAACTTCATAGACAGGTGTATCCAATCATGAGAAAAGGAGGTCAATTGCAAGTTGTGTTTCTCTTTGACTCTCCTCTGAAGATTGACAGCATGGGATCATCAAAGCAACTCTCAAAAGATCTGAAAACAAAGATTGTTCAGTATCATGGTTTAAGGGAAGGCTACAAAAAGCTATCTCAGAGGTTTAAACTGTCAGTTTCAACTGTAAGGAATGTAACTCAGAAATGGAAGGCCACAGGCACAGTTGCTGTTAAACCCAGGTCTTGCAGGCCAAGAAAAATACAGGAGCGGCATATGCACAGGATTGTGAGAATGGTTACCTTCAACCCAAACATCACCTCCAAAGACCTGCAAGAAAATCTCGCTGCAGATGGTGTATCTGTACATCGTTCTACAATTTAGCGCAATTTGCACAAAGAACATCAGTATGGCAGGGTGATGAGAAAGAATCCCTTTCTGTACTCACGCCACAATCAGTCACTTGTTGTATGCAAATGCTCATTTAGACAAGCCAGATTCATTTTGGAACAAAGTGCTTTGGACTGATGAGACAAAAATTGAATTATTTGGTCATAACAAAAAGCGCTTTGCATGGCGGAAGAAGAAAACCAAGAAAAACACCTGCTTCCTACTGTCAAATTTGGTGGAGGTTCCATCATGCTGTGGGGCTGTGTGGCTAGTTCAGGGACAAGGGCCCTTGTTAAAGTCAAGGGTCGGATTAATTCAACCCAATATCAACAAATTCTTCAGGATAATGTTCAAGCATCAGTCACAAAGTTGAAGTTATACAGCGGTTGGATATTCCAACAAGACAATGACCCAAAACACAGTTTGAAATCTACAAAGGCATTCATGCAGAGGGAGAAGTACAATGTTCTGGAATGGCCATCACAGTCTCCTGACTTGAATATCATCAAAAATCTATGGGATGATTTGAAGCAGGCTGTCCATGCTCAGCAGCCATCAAATTTAACTGAATTGGAGAGACTTTGTATGGAAGAATGGTCAAAAATACCTCCATCCAGAGTTTCATCAAAGGCTATAGGAGGCATCTAGAGGCTGTTATATTTGCAAAATGAGGCTCAACTAAGTATTGATGTAATATCTCTGTTGGGGTGCCCAAATTTATGCACCTGTCTAATTGTGTTATGTTGCATATTTTTTGTTAATTCAACAAACTTAAGGCTATGAAGCTAGAAATTTAATATACCAAAAGATATAAGATCTAGAAAAGCTACATTTCTGTCATTTGCATATCATTTTTTGGTCTTAAACTGTGATGTCATACACGTACCAGAATGGTTTGATTGGTATGATTCATGGATATTAATATTTAAGGTCAAGATATTCATCAAGAAAAGACAGGCTGGTTGTCTACAAATAAGACTTGAGCAGTTGCCCCTGTGTGAATAAAGTATAGTACCTCAGGATTTTGTTTACCAGGACAGAGGTGACTGAAAGACTGACAGATGACAGTTCAGCTTTGTGGATAATTTATCAGACTAGTGTTTAAGTGGCAGCTTAGTTTTTTAATTATAGTTTATATTGAACAATGCATCTACATCTTTATTCTCAGCTATGGTCATATTCTGTGGTTAAAATGAGCCTGTGAAAACAAATGGCCTAAATGAGGTTTCTGTAAGATTGATGGAGAAATTATATTTGTATCTCTCAAAGGAACTGCAAGAAGTTGGGATTTGCCAAGGAGGAAATCAAAAAAGTTACTTATGGTAGGGAGGTCTTATTTCACCAAACTAACATACTGCTACCACAACCTTCAACAGGGAAAGCTGATAGAAAGTGAGCGTGTTCAAACAAATTGTGTTAATTTCTAAATTTAATTTTCTTAAGATACAGAATATATGAACAGCTAAAAATAAAATTAAGATATTTGTGATTAAAAGTGAATGATAATGATTTTCTTTCTTGTGATTGCACTACCAAATGCAAAGAGCTGTAAGGAAAATTCAAAATATAACATGACCCTTGTTGGCAAAGGAGAAATATCTTTAGTACAGCTGTCAGCTTACATAGCTATGTATTCAGCAGGAGATACAGTAATTCAGCAATATTATAAATAAAAACAAAGCTGTTTGTTTTTTTTTCTAAGAATGCTATACTGCAGCCATTTATAACAGAGGACTACCTTTTGTTAGAACACCTTCTTTCTCCTGTTTAAAAGAAAGTATACCTCGTCACTGATCAATCAGTTCTGCAGATCAGTAAAATACTTTGAACAAGCTGTTCATGACAAGTATTAGGATTTTCCTCAGCAACTCTAACAGTTAAATGCAAAACAAATGTGTGTTGGTCTGTCAGAAACTTGTGATAATGATGCGTCTGTGGATAATGCAAAATAATTAAAAATAAAGAAAGAAAGAAACTGAAGATTTTATTTTCTCCATTTCCAACATAATAACGCATTGAAATTCCTATTCCTAACTTATACTGGTTGTTATAAACAATGACCACATGACTTAACCAAATAAACACTTTGACAAAAAAGTGTTATTATATTCCAATATATTAAACTATCCTAAATTTACAAAATAAAAATATCTGTAAGGTATCTATTTTTCAGCTCTAGTACATTTCAAGAATAGAAATGTTAATTGCACATAAAAGTGCTTAACAGAGGCTGCAGGACACATAAGGGAAAAATATTACTTCTAAGATATTTTAGACAACTTTAATGTGGGCGAAAGGTATGTAGCATAAGGAAATGGATTTGGAGAGAAAATCTATATCTGTATTATTTGAAAAATATAAACAAGTATTAACTTTCATAAAATAAAATTTCAGTTCCATGTGTTTATGTAGGAAGAGAAGCATCACAGTATATATCAAGTTAACATTTTCATATTTACACATCGGTTCCACATTTCTAAAACAGCATTAAGCAATTTAAAGAGTGCAAAAAGTATTTTCTGGGTTAAATAAGAGCATTTTATTTGAAGCTAAACTTAAATGAAATAAAAGATACAATTTCAGTATGCCCACTACCCACACCCCCACAGATTTATTTGTCTTGTTTTATAACCATGGAAAAGAGAATACTTCTCAGGTTCTTTCCAGCTCCTACAACTTTAGATGCTCAATCATAATTGGTGACGTATCACTAAAGAAACACGGATCAGCAGACAAACGTTTAGGCCTTATGCCTTTTTCAATATTCTTTCATCCACTGCAAATTACCCCCTGGGTTGTTTTTGTTGTCTCGTTTTGTTAAATGTACTCTTTGCTGAAAACCTTCTAGCACATCCTATTTCTTATTCATCAAAGCAGTTTGATTCATATAAATGACAGACAAACAGACAGACAGATAGAAAGAGACAGAATGGTAGATCGATAGACAAAGAGAAGGAGAGATACTAATAGATACATTTTTGCACTATGGTGTTTGCTTTTAATTAGATTTTATTTTCCACACACTTCCTCTTTCACATATGCATGTTTCCTATTAAACTAAAGAAATAAGCATCAATCTGAAAGAGAAACAAATATTTGATTGGCTGATTAATTTAGAAATGTTCATTTGTAGCGCAACTCCTCTCCAAATATTCTAGTAAAATAAGAACACACAAGTAACTATAAAATAAAACTCATTAGGTTTGATATATAAATGCATTGTAATGACAAAAAAATGTGTAAAGTCTAGTGGTGGGGTCATCAGAATATTCTGATCAATGAAAGATTTCATATGTAAATTTTATTTTCAAATGATAAATCTATTTTTCCTAGTCCTTACCATAGCAATCAAACAATCTCACATTTTGCAAAACCTACACTTTTGACAGCCGATAACTAATAAAGGGGCTTTATATTAAAATAGAAATTATATGTTCTCATAAATTTATTTTAAACATAACATTAGCATTTAACCATGTGCTTTCTGAAAAGGCACATCTGGATTAAGGCATAAACATAGTACAAATCTGCAGGCATGAATTGTATAAAATTTATATAAAGGGTTAATGTCTTAAAAATAATGTAACTGGAATTTTTTTCCTCCTCTCTTTTCTTCAGCAAATTTGGAAATAGACTGAAGTTGCACCCTGGTGTGCAAACTGAATCCAACAGCCACCTGCAAGTACAGCGACCAGGAATGCCAGATGCTACAAAGCCCTTTGATTTTTCTTTTTTTTTTTCTTCTTTTTTTACCAGCCCATTTTGGTTCTATTTAAACTCATGTGACACTTACAAAATTGGAACTGTGTAAACAAGATCGGGTTCTAAAGAAAAAATTCAATTAAAAAATAAATTTGGGCTATGAAAATTATTACACTATAAGTAACTTTCAAAGACTTACGGCTTCAGCTCTCGTTTTCCTAATGGCTTCCATAATGGCATCCATGTTGAGGTAGCTTTTACTCGTGGGGGCAGGGCCAACACATACAGCCTCATCTGCCATTTTTACATGTACCTGATACAAGAAAATGTAAATAAAATCTGTGAATAACAAAAGTATCATATAAAAATGAAAACCAAATAAGAGAAAAGACATAATAATAAAAAAGTATTAACCTAATTTACAAATTATCAACAACATAAGACTACAACTTTTTACAATTCTTTTTAGAACTAATTTCCCCCTTTAAATATAACCACAAAATGCCAAAAAAAAGTCACACTCTTCCAAATTCTCTTCTTAGTAAAAGCTGTAACATATAATAACATATATTTAAAATTAAGGAAATTCAGATTTGCAAATAAACAAAAGACAAAACAAATATGTAGCAAGTCTGAAGCGGACAAGTATATATACATGCTAGAAAAGCAACATTCATAGCTCCAAGGCAGCACCCCAGGAAGGCAGGGATAATTAGGGTGAACTGAAGGGATGCAATGAATATCCCCTCACAGCATCAGGTCAGAGCTGCACACAAATTAAAGCTATATCTAAAGGGCTCAAAATCAATTCACTTGGACCAGAAAATCTTGCAGCAGTTTAAATGGACTAAATCTCAAAGTTTGAATTTAAAATAAAATACCACAGAACAAGTATTAATTAGTTCACTTCTACTTTGAGTAAAAATACATTATTTGTTGAACACTCAAGTATAAAAATATTTAAGCAGTCTAAGTGAATATGAACATTTAAAAAAGGATATTACAATTAAAAATTGGAAAAGACTTTAATATGATGTAGTTACTTTGTATTGTAAATGCTGTATCAAATTGCTTTCACAATCTAGGTTTTGAATCACTAATCACAGGGGTGGAGGGTTACCTGCAACTTTTTACAACATTTATTTGTAAAATTATTTTGATGTACACAAGTGCATGGCACTCCTCTACCACAAATGGAGGATTTTTAAAGGATTATATCATGCTGATGAGTTTTTATTCAGTGTACTACTACTCACTAACAAAAACACCATCAGCTTGAATTTCAGGGTTATTTTGAGTTGCAATGTGTCCTTTACAGCGTCACATACCTTTAGGTGACCACAGCAGGTGATATCTATACACATGTACATTAAGACTGGTCACACTTGGCTAAGCGTTATCATGTTATTAAAGATGAGATTAAACCTAAAAAAGCACGTTCACATTCTGCAGTTTTGAGCTAATACTAGGGAGGATTTTCACAACCTCCAGTGCACCCAGTTAATCATGAACATACTTTTTATGAGATTCCTCTCATGCCCTTTCTGTGACCGCATAAGGCAAGATCTTGCTGTAATGGCGTATTGTCCTCTCATATTCAAAGCATAATGTTAATTTCCTGAGGCTGAATATTTCAAAATTTGTGAGTGGAGCATTGTTGGAACATTCAAGCCAACACATTTAATCAGCAAGCTTCAGAATATTCTAGGACATTTTTTTCAGCTGTAGTAAGACCTGTCAGTAGAAGAGTTTTCAGTATACATTTTTGTTTCCAAGTTGAACATTTCATGAAAATACTCAGCACTGTTTCAGCATTTGTTTGATACTGTAGACTGACTAGTACAGTGAACAGTTTAATGTTACTGTGCGTTCTCACCTTTTTGATGCTAAAGTTTGACTTAAAAACAAAAGACTGCTATTATAGGTAGTTTCTGGATGCTCTCAACATACAGCACAGTACATTCTCTGACTTGGTTGTGACACTGTTCCTTCCCTTCAGTCATCTCTAACTTTGTGGAATAGCCTCTATATTTCTTCTGCTAAAAAAGGTTTTTTCATTAATTTCATTTTATATTTTGTCATTAAGCTGCTAGTAATTATGATTATTTTGACTTTTAACTTATATTGAAGCAGTAGTGATATGGTTCACCTTGTCCTCTCCTTTTTTGTATTAATCCAAATGCAAAGTATGCGTTAATTATTACTTTATTTATATTGCAGTAAATGACAAGAGGATATGATTAACTTTCAGCATTCTTGCCCTCACTGCCCCAGTTGCTTTATAGCTAATGTTGCAGTTTCTCTTGCTTGCTCTAAAGACTTGCTGCACAATCTTCTATATTGCTCACTAATGTGTGTGCGCATTGTGCATGTAGACCCATTAACCAAAAGCAGTGAAGGGACAGGGAGTATGATATTCTCGTTAGTAGGTGATGTACATGATAAAGAAATGCATTTCAAATATTTTTGCATGTCTTTTGTGAGCTTTGATGACTTGATGCATCACATTCAGCCATTTGTTCATAATTCTGGCACCCACGTAACCAGCCTCTCCTCAAATTTTACTATTTAGGGTACACGGCAGTGTACTTGCATTGCTACATAGTTAGAAAAAAGTCTGTGCAAAGCACACAGGAGCCTCTTGAACCCACCACCACCGATACGGTACCTGATCTATGAGCCTGGCAAATGAGGACACCACACACAAACATAGTAAAGGATAGGTGCAAAGAGCCTTGGTGCTTTTATTAAAACAATCCCAAAGTGTTCCAAAACAGTTTACTACTTCATAAATGTTCAATAAATAATCAATCCATATCCTCCAAGGTGGAGGTTAAAAACAATCCATCATAAATGAGCTAAAACACAAAGGCAAGAGATGGTTCTTCCCAATTCTTAGCCTTGGCACCTTCCTTTTAACCTCGTTTCTTCCGATCTGTCTTCCATTCCTCATGCTGGCTCCCCCTTATATGCCTCCATGGTTGCAGCTCCTCAATCGCACCACAGAAAGCTGATGAAGCCATTGAGACAGCCCACACAATCACATGCATGTGCGTTTCACCCCAATTACCTTACCAACCTCCTAGTGTTTATGACACTTGCTACACAAGTTGACACACAAACTTGCTAGCACTTTTGGCTGTGCCCCCTCAGAGTAAAACAGAGAAATTATCGTGCTTCATGACAACATCAGGATACTTCTAGAAAAACTCTTCTTCTGATATACTGGTGTCTTTATGAGACTTTCTGACACACTTCAATCACTCCATGATTTATGGTCTTTCACATATTAGAATCTTGCCTGCCTATTTCCTTTCCATAAGAATGGTTTCTCAGCTTCATTGCATACTTTATGTATACATACTGACTGCAAAAAAAAAAATAATAATAATTATCTGGCCACAGCATTCATGAGCTGCTAGTCCAAGAGGTGAATAGTAATCTGTCAAGAAAAGATTTTACAATCTGTAATTGTTTGTTACACACATGGTATAGTAATTAAACTGTTATAAAAACCATTTTCTGTAACCTGAAAGGAAAGCAGAGCATGTCAAGTAAGGGTAGAGTTGTCACAGCACCATAACAGGTTTACAGGCCAAATTTCAGATTGCCAATGGCACCCATTACTGTTCCTTTATCATTTAGGATTCTGTCAGTGTACTGTAACATGTTCAGAGTTTTGATGATGTTAAAATATTAGATTAAATGGCTATGTAATTATGTGCACATAGCTATTATGTAATGAGGTACAGATACAGTACCTAGTGCTGTGACACAAGGACAGATCCCATGTCAATGGACCTGACGAGCCATCAGGACCTCTTTCCCAAACCCTGCAACCAGCCAGATCCATCTATATTGAATAACAGTGCATCATTTAACCAACCGTCAGACACAATCTAGTAGCTTTTATATATATATATTAAACTACATCACTAACACAATAATATGTGTACGAAGCAGCATGCGTTACATGAAGTGCTGGGAATCGGTGAAAAACACAACAGCATACACATGGCTTGTATTCAATAATGAAATACAAATACAGTAAAAACCCATCATAACACAAATTGGCAAACAGTGCGATCATCATGTTGCGCTGATAAGCAATATCATAGTCGTCAGTTTATATGAACCACAGCTGTACTTGCTAAAGTTACGTACCAAACATCCAGCTCTGGGCTTCTGTTAGGTACAGCTACAACTGATAACATTATGGATGGTGTGGGAATTAAAAATAAGATTTTTCATTTCTTTTTGTAAAGCAGTATTTGATGGTGTAAATTGAAAGTTACTTCGAACAATTCTTGTATTACAAATAAGGAAAAAATATACAAAAAAGGAAAAAGTATATAATTTCATATTGCTCATAAATTGTATCCAGTTAAATTAGTATAAAGTTAATCATGAGCAAGGTGATGTGTTTTTTTTTTGGTATAGGGGAAAGAGAGTCTGTGGTGCATCTTTTGTTTGCTGTATGTTGTCAAATATATTTTGGACTGATTTGAATGTTTTGGTTTTAAATACTTAAAGGTGTATTTTAAGTTGAAGGTTTTTTGACGTTTAATTGTATGTGTAAGAGAAAACATATGAAAGATAGATTTATTATAACTATATTATTTGGTGTACAGTTCATATTCATAAATTAAAACAGTCCAAAAATACTCCTACTTCCGGCACCAGCAAGGTAAAGATTAAATGTTATTGAAGTCTATAAAATGTTTGAAAAATGTTAAAGCAAAGAAAACTTCTGAATTATGCAAAAATATAATTTGGTTACCATATATAAATGTTTAATTTGTTAATTTGGATATAATAAACTATAGGCGTTCTATTTTTGTGAAATTTCTATTTGTCTTGGTTCTCCTTTATTTGTATATATTTTGTTGTGTGTTTGGGTTCCATGTGCCGCAAATGAAATTATTCAATACTTATTTTCCAAGCACACTTTTTTCTTGAAGTTGGACAAATAGGTTAGTAGTCTAATCCTAGTGATAGGATATCCTAGGGTAAAACAGAAACAAAAGCTGCCTTTCTGTCCTCTTTGATTAAACAAAAATCAAATGTATCTCCTTCCATGCTGTTCCTCACAGGAGAGTCGCAAAGATGCTGCATTCTGGACAGAACCTAAATAACAAAAGCAGCCCAACCAGGGAAATGCTGCTTGCTTTAGCAAAATAAGCACTTTTAAAGATTTTAATATCACAAGACAGCCTTGCACATTAGGGCAGCTGACATATACCTGATTAAGACCACTGGATCAAACTTTGCTAATCAAATAATTAAAATAAATAAAAAAAAAAAGTTTTGTTCAAAGGCTAAAGAGAACATTTTATTGAAAAAGAAAGTTTGTTTTACTGTGTAAAGTACTGTGTAGTTCTGTTATTATTCCTTTTCTGATTGTTTTATTGTTATTGTCCATTTAAGTACTATTTATTAATTGTGAATAATTAGCTACAGCCAAATAAATACAATATTTAAATGTCTATTCATAGCTTTGAGAGATTCTGTTTTCCAAAAAATCTACATGTGAGAAAGGCTAACCAATTATTTGATGCTATTTAGACAATACTTGAATGGCAGCATTCAAACCACTAAACCCTATTCTATTCAGAGTAAAATTTAGTATGGTTATATGTCCAACTTATTGTATACTGCTGGCTTGGGAATCACCAAAAGGCATCTACTTTTTTTTTTTTAATTAATTTTATTACAATCCGTACAAAGCAATCAAGTTTTTACAAAAAAGAATTAGTTAAGAACAGATCGATCCCCACCCTGAGAGAGAGCAAGCCAAAGCGTGTAAAATTTAAGGCTTGTAAACATACCTAAATTAATAAATTCTCTGTGCTTTATAAACTTATTTTAAAATATTACTGATTAGATCCTGCCATGTTTTGAAAAAGGTCTGTACAGATCCTCTAACTTAGTATTTGATTTTTTCCAATTTCAAATAATATAACACATCGGTTTCCCACTGACTTAAAAGAGGAGAGTTTGGGTTCTTCCAGTTTATCAGAATAAGTCTGCGTGCCAACAGTGTAGTGAATGCAATCACAATTTGTTTGTCCTTCTCCACTTTAAGGCCCTCTGGAAGAACCCCAAACACAGCTGTTAATGGGTTAGGAGGGATTCTGAGTCCAAGGCTGTCTGAAAGGTAATTAAAAATTTTTGTCCAGAATAATGTTAATTTGGTGCAGGACCAGAACATGTGACCTAGTGAGGCTGGGACTTGGTTGCAACGTTCGCAGGTTGGATCATGCCCTGGAAACATTTTGGAGAGTTTTAGTCGAGACAGATGTGCTCGATATATAATTTTGAGTTGTATAATTGTATGCTTTGCATATGGAGCTCGAGTGAATTCTCTGCATTGCTACTTTCCACTCCTTTTCTGATATATTAATTGAGAGATCTTTTCCCAGTGTCCTCTTGGATCTTTGAAAGGAAGGGATTGTAAAATGATTTTATATATTGTAGAGATGGAGTCTAATCCTTGAAATTGAGCAATATTTTTCCAGCGTGGATGAGGGTGCAAGATGAGGAAAATCTGGAAGGTTCTGTTTAACAAAGTTCCTGATTTGAAGATAGTGAGAAAAATGTGTAGCTGGAATGTTAAATTTGGAATGTAATTGTTCATAGGATGCAAAGACGTTGTCTATATAAAGATCTCTAAGCAAGTTAATTCCAAATTTTTCCAGATATTAAAACTGCATATGTTTGTGAAGGTTGAAAGAGGTGGTTCTCTTGCAGGGTGCCACAGATAGAAGCTTCTCCGTCTTAAAATGCTTTCTACATTGGTTCCAGATTCTAAGTGAGTGGAGCACAATTGGGTTATTAGTGTATTGCCGATAGCGTGTGTTTATTGGAGCACAGAGCAAGGAATACAAAGAAGTACTGCAGGATTTTACTTCTATTGCGGTCCAAGCCTGTGTATGTTCTTCTATTTGTGTCCAGGTTCTTATCGCCTGTATATTTGCCCAGTAATAAAACTGGAAGTTAGGTAGAGCCATGCCGCCTTCTGCCTTTTGTCTTTGTAGGGTCGCTCTTTTGATGCGTGGATGTTTTGAATTCCAAATAAATGAGGTTATTGTTGAATCTAATTGCTTAAAGAATGATTTATTAATGTATATTGGGATGTTTTGAAATAAAAAGGAGCTTAGGAAGAATATTCATCTTAACAGTGTTAATTCTTCCAGCTAGTGTGAGATGAAGGGTTGACCATCTATGCAAGTCTTGTTTAATTTTTTCCATGCAGACGCGAAATTTTGTTGATAAAGAGCTTTATGTTTACTTGTGATGTTTACCCCAGGTATTTAAACTGTTCTGCAATGATAAAAGGTAGGGTGTCTAATCTAATATTATATGCTTGAGAATTCACTGGAAAGAGTACACTTTTATTCAGATTAATTCTGAGACCAGAGATCTTTTGAAATTCTGTGAGTGCTGCTAAGACTGCAGGCACAGAATTTTCTGGGTCCGATATATACAGTACCATGTCATCTGCATATAATGAGATTTTCTGTTCCAGTCCTTCTCTGCTAATCCCCTTTATCTGATCAGTATTTCGACAATGTATTGCCAGTGGTTCAATGGCAATGCAAACAACAGCGGTGACAAGGGCATCCTTGTCTTGTGCCACGTTCTAGTTTAAAGTAGTCTGAGCAAATGTTATTGATGCAAACTGAAGCTTCTGGGTTAGTATACAGTAATTTAATCCATGCACAAATGTTGGGCCAAACCCAAACTTCTCCAAATAGTAAAAGGTATTTCCATTCAATCATGTCGAATGCTTTTCTGCATCCAATGATAATAATATTTCTGGGGTGTTTGATTTAGTTGGTGAGTATATTACATTAAACAGGCGTCGAAGATTTGAAGATAAGTGTCGGCCCCTAATAAATCCAGTTTGGTCTTGTGATATTACGAGGGAGCACTTTCTCCATCCTTCTAGCTATGATTTTAGAGAGTATTTTAACGTCGTTATTCAGAAGTGAAATTGGTCTGTATGATGCACATTGTAATAAGTCCTTATTTTGTTTTGGAAAGACAGTGATTAGTGCTTGGCGAAAGGTTTGTGGAAGAGATTGGTTATCTCTGGCTTCTGTAAATGTTGCTAATAGGAGGGAAGCTAGCTGAGCGGAGAATTTCTTGTAAAACTCTGCAGGGTAGCCATCAGGGCCTGCTGCTTTTCCACCTTGGAGTGACTTTATAGCATCTAGTAATTCTGATAATGCCAGAGGTTTATCAAGTTCCTCCACACTAAAAGCGTCAATTTGTGGTATCTGTAATGTATCCAGAAATGCATTAGATTGTATATTGTCTTCTTTAAACTCAGTAGTATATAGGGATTTATAGTAGTCTCTGAAAGTGTGCATTATATTTTTGTGTTCGATGATTTTATCTCCGTTCGTGTTAGTGATTACGAGATTGCGTTGCACTTCTTGCTTGTGAATTTGTTGAGCTAAAAGCTTATTAGCTTTCTCTCCATGTTCATAATAATGATGTCTGGATTTGTAAATTAGTTGTTCAGTTTCTTTAGTTGTCAAGAGGTTTAATTCTGAATGTAGAGCCTGCCTCCTCTATGTAGAGTCTCGCTTGGTAGTCTGGCTTGTTCTTCATCTATTTTAGTAATTTTGCTTTTTATCTCTGCTTCTTTGCTTCGGATTTATTTCTGTGGGAAAGATATGAGATAATCTGTCCTCTTAAGAAGGCCTTAAGAGTTTCCCAGAGTATTCCTGCAGAGATCTCAGGGGATGTATTTGTCTCTAGAAAGAATTTGATTTGTTTGGATATAAATTCAGTACAATTCTCGTCAGCTAATAGAAGCGGATTGAGGCCATCTGCGGGGTGAGTGTATGGGGCTTAGTAATTTAAGCTCCAAGATCATATGTGCATGGTCCGAAATAACAATAGCATCGTATTTACAAGATTTAATCTTAGGCAAGAAATTATTGTCTATAAAGAAGTAATCAATCCTTGAGTAGCAATGATGTACTGGTGAGTAGAAAGAATATGTTCTTGAGTTTGGGTTTAAAAACCTCCAGGGATCTGATAAGTTGTGATCAGTTATAAACTTTGTAATTATCTTTGCGGTGTTAGTTGCGTTCCCCTGTGGGAAGTCCTATCTAAAAGTGGATTTAAAACACAATTAAAGTCCCCAGCCATTATAACTTTATGAGTGTTCAGATTGGGAATGGATGCAAATAAATTTTGTATAAATTCCTTATCATCAACATTAGGTGCATAAACATTTATCAAAATCATTTGACCATTACATATCTCCCTTCAAGATCCAATACTACATCTGATGCTACAAATGGTATTGTTCTATGTATGAGAATTCCCACACCTCTAGTTTTCTTCGTAAAACTAGAATGGAACATTTGGCCAGTCCAGTCTTTTGCAGCGGAACTGATCCTTGCTTAGTAAGTGGGTTTCCTGTAAAAATATTATCTTAACATTTAGACCTGTTAGGTGAGAAAGTACTTTCTTTCTCTTTAATTCATGATTCAGGCCTTTAACATTCCAGCTCATGAAGTTAACTGTCCCATCATGTTAAGGTTTAGGTGTAGATATAATTTATACACACACACACACACACACACACATATATATACTGCTCAAAAGAATTAAAGGAACACTTTTTAATCAGAGTATAGCATAAAGTCAATGAAACTTATGGGATATTAATCTGGTCAGTTAAGCAGCAGAGCGGGTTGTTAATCAGTTTCAGCTGCTGTGGTGTTAATGAAATTAACAACAGATGCACTAGAGGGCAACAATGAGATGACCCCAAAACAGGAATGGTTTAACAGGTGGAGGCCACTGGCATTTTTCCCTCCTCATCTTTTCTGACTGTTTCTTCACTAGTTTTGCATTTGGCTACAGTCAGTGTCACTACTGGTAGCATGAGGCGATACCTGGACCCTACAGAGGTTGCACAGGTAGTCCAACTTCTCCAGGATGGCACATCAATACGTGTCATTGCCAGAAGGTTTGCTGTGTCTCCCTGCACAGTCTCAAGGACATGGAGGAGATTTTAGGAGACAAGCAGTTACTCTAGGAGAGCTAGAGAGGGCCATAGAAGGTCCATAACCCATCAGCAGGACAGTATCTGCTCCTTTGGGCAAGGAGGAACAGGATGAGCACTGCCAGAGCCCTACAAAATGACCTCCAGCAGGCCACTGGTGTGAATGTCTCTGACCAAACAACCAGAAAGACTTCATGCGGGTGACCCAAGGGCCCCATGTCCTCTAATGGGCCCTGAGCTACTGCCAAGCAGCATGCAGCTCGATTGGCATTCGCCATAGAATATCAGAATTGGCAGATGCACCACTGGTGCCCTGTGCTTTTTACAGATGAGAGCAGGTTCACCCTGAGCATGTGACAGAAGTGAAAGGGTCTGGAGATGCCATGGAGAACATTATGCTGCCTGTAACATCATTCAGCATGAGCAGTTTGGTGGTGGGTTAATGATTGTCTGGGGAGGCATATCCATGGAGGGTCACACAGACCGCTACAGGCTTGAGAAAGGCACCTTGGCTGCCATTAGGTATCAGGATGAAATCCTTGGACCCATTGTCAGACCCTATGCTGGTACAGTGGCTCCTGGTGCACGACAATTCCTGGCCTCATGTGGTGAGAGTATGCAGGCAGTTCCTGGAGGATGAAGGAATTGATACCATTGACTGGCCACCACACTTTCCTGACGTAAATCCAATAGAACACCTCTGGGACATTATGTTTTGGTCCATCCAATGCCACCAGGTTGCACCTCAGACTGTCCAGGAGCTCAGTGATGCCCTGGTCCAGATCTGGGAGGAGATCTCCCACAACACCATCTGTCATCTCATTAGAAGCATGCACGATGTTGTCAGTCATGTATACAAGAACACAGGGGCCATACAAAGTGCTGCGTACAATTTTGAGTTGCTGCAATTACATTTTGGCAAAATGGACTAGCCTGCCACATCATTTTTTCACGCTGATTTTTGGGGCGTCTTTGAATTCAGGGCTCTGTAGGTTGATCATTTTCATTTCCATCAAACGATGTGGCATCCTTTCGTTTCTAACACATTACCCAGTCTATATCAGTATAGATATCCAGGAGGATTTCTTTTTCCCATTGAATTTTTTTTTTCCTTTAATTTTTTTGAGCAGTTTATATGCATACATATATACACATATATATATATACACATATATATATATATATATATATATATATATATATATATATATGTATATATATATATATATATATATATAAACATATATATATATATATATATATATATATATATATATATTTAGGCATATATATATATATATATACACATATATATATATATATATGAATATATGTATATAAACTGCTCAAAAAATTAAAAGGAACACTTTGAAAATATACCGTTTCTATTTTATTTAATATATGTTACTTTAGGCTTCTTGCAAAATATTTTTAACAAAAAAATAAGACAACAAACAGAATGAGGTATGCCATTTAATATTAATTCCTAATATGTTATGCAATACTGTTCTAGCTCGTTATTGTAACGGGCTTATTGATTGATTGATTGATACATACATATGTGTGTGTATATATATATATATATATATATATATATATATATATATATATATATATATATATATATATATATATATATATATATATATATATATATATATATATATATATATATATATATATATATATATATATATATATATATATATAATATAGTCGAGGATACCAGGGACCGGAAGTGGGCATGCGCCCATCTGGGATCATGTGGGGGTCACCTTCCTGGTTGCTTTGGGGGCCAACGTGTAGGGCCCCGTGGTCACCGCCAGGAGGTTCCCCAATGCCTTGGGAACCCTGGACCAAAGTACTTTCGCCATACCAGGAAGTGCTGGGGAGAAGAGAAGCAGGGACACCCGGAGAGCTTCAGGGAGAACAGCCTGCACTTCCGCCACACTGGGGCGTGTCAGAGGAAGATTGTCGGGGAGCACCTGGAGCTCATCCGGGTGCGGATAAAAGAGACCGCCTCCCTCCAGTCGACAGCAAGAGTCGGGTGGAAGTGGACGGAGCTCGGAGGAGAGGAATGGAGGCGGTCTGAGGACTGTGCAAGGCATTGTAGTGCGGCCATGACTGTAAAGGGTGATTGGTGCTGCGGCACTGGGTTTGTGCACTTTTGTAAATATAGACTTCGTAAATAAACACGTGTGTGGCGAAACAACATGTCTGCCTGTCTGTGTCTGGGCTGTACCCCACAATATATATATAAATATATATCTCTATACTAATAAAAGACAAAGCCCTCACTGACTGACTGACTGACTTCATCACTAATTCTCCAAGTTCCCGTGTGGGTTAGAAAGCTGAAATTTGGCAGACTCATTCCTTACAGCTTACTTACAAAAGTTGGGCAGGTTTCATTTCGAAATTCTACGCGTAATGGTCAGAACTGGAACCTACTTTTTCATCCATATACTATAATACACTTCTGGTCGATGGCCGTGGGAGGTGGAGTTACGCCTCCCACGTAAATTAGTGCCTGCCCATATAAGGCCGTCCATCAGCGGCAATCCAATAGAAACACTGCCGCTAAATATTCACGGGTGAAGGACTGTGCTTATGCAGACGAAGATGAGATGGTCAGGGTGGTGTTTGGCAGAAACTGTGCACAGACAAAATGTCAACTCGATCTGAATTGCGCGATCACATTCGAAAACATATATCTTTCCAACTTCTATTTATCAAACACTTAGCATATTCATATGTAAGGCTGCTACGCAACTCAGCACGCCTCCCATGTAATTGACTGCCTGCCCATATAAGGCCGTTCTTCACTGTGGTGTGTTCATTCATTTCCTTGCTTCGCCAAAGAAGCAGCCTTTTCATAGGTTCTCCACTGTTTTAGCATATGCATAGGTGCGGCTGCTGTGGAAATCAGCACGCCTCCCACGTAATTGACTGCCTGCCCATATAAGGACATTCTTTGCTGCGGTGTCTTCATTGTTTCCTTGCTTCAACAAGGAAGCAGCTTTCTCACAGCTTCTGCGCTGTTTAATAAACGAACGAGGCAACCTTTTTATTTAAATCCACGGGTTCTGCGCTGTTTTATTGTTCATTTCTTACGGTTATTATAGTTATTGTGTACGTATTTTACACTTAGTTTACTGTTCAAGTACCCATTTCCTTTATTTAATCCGCAGCTTTTCTGCTGTTTTGTTCGTTTATTACAATTATACTTATTTCATTCACTTTCTTTGCCTGACTGCCTGCCCATATTAGGCACTCCGCAGTTTTTTTGCAGCTTTCTCACAGTTCTGCTCTGTTTTATAAATGAACGACATATAAGAAAGTCCTTTTTCCTTGCTTTGCCAACGAGGCAACCTTTTTATTTAATCCATGGGTTCTGCGCGGTTTTATTGTTCATTTGTTATGATTGTTATAGTTATTGTGTAGATATTTTATACTTTGTTTACTGATCAAGTACCCATTCCCTTTATTCTTCCAACTGTACCCCTATTAAAATGTCTATCGACGTAATCACCATCAATCAAAGAACTATCACTTACCAAGTGGTGTCCATGCCCGAGATGGCCTGCCTTTTCCATTCTCTGTGTTACATATTGCACGGACATATCAGGCTCACTTTTGATATCCGCAAGGACATTGTGTCTTATGTATTAAATGACTGGGAGAGGTTCAAAGTATGGACTGATGATGGTACAGGAGATAATTATAGTACACAGGAGCACTATAAGACTGAAATGCTTAAGCCCTTCACCTATGGTTCTGCATGTGAGTTGATGGCTGCAGCTGAATTGTTTGGTTGTAAACTTTCAAGTGTTCCAAAATAGGCAAATATTTTACACCTTTGGAGGACCGTCAATGCCTCTTAAACATCTTAGATTCACAGGTGACAATTTGAGTAGTGGACACTTTGATGTTTATGAATATTTCAACTCTCAAAAGCTGGATGCGAAATTATTGATGAAGCCGGTTGTATGCTTACATCGATTGACACATGTTGAATGTCACTTCAACACAAATCCAGTTGATTATTACACCGGCAATCCAAGCTATGAGAAAACAGTAAAAAGGAGGCGTATCAGGCGTCAGTGGTAGATTTTCTCATACAGCTAGAGCGGAATCAACTTCGTGCAGCTGCTGCCAAATACTTGCAGAAAAATCCACAAATTCATAGGGACACTGTGGCTAAATACTCGCAAGCACATCCAGAAGTTCATAGGGATGCTGTCGCTAAATACTCGCAAGCACATCCAGATGTTCATAGGGACGCTGTCACTAAATACTCGCAATACACATCCACAAGTTCATAGTGACACTGTAGCTAAATACTCGCAGGCAAATCCACAAGTTCATAGAGACACTGCCGCTAAATACACGGAGGCAAATACACAAGTTAATAGAGGTTCTGTTTCTAGGTACGATCCCAATAATGAAAAGTGGCTCATACGAAAACAACAGGTTTGGCACAAAAAAGCCAATTGTGGATTTGCGTACGAACCAAACATACATTATGAGTCTGACAAAACAGTACACATTGGATCCATGGATTTTCACTGTAACTATTGTCAAGCAAAGAAGTGGAACTGCGAGTCTCCTGGTTTGTGCTGTACGGGTGGTAAAGTCTCTCACTCCTTTATGTAAAGCTTCCTCACCTTCTTCAGGGCCTGTTAAATGGCGAACATCCTCAAAGTGAGCATTTCTTGAACAACATTCGAAAGTACAACATCGCATTTCAAATGACATCATTTGGTGCTAACCAAATTTTATGAAAAATTATGGGAAATTTGATGCCTTCATTTAAAGTTCAGGGACAAGTGTATCACTTGATTGGCAGTCTTTTACCTATACCAAGTGAAGAACACAAATTTTTGCAAATTAATTTTGTCGGGGACGATGAAAAGGAAGCATAAATCCGCTGCACTAATTTTTCTGGACTTAACATGCCCCTGGTCAAGCAATTACAAAAAATGCTCCATGACTGTAACACTTACATCCAGGACTTCCACTCCACAATCGATACTATTTCAGATGATGACAAACACTTCAAAGTTGTCATTCACGCAGACAAAAACCACTACATGCACACAAAGGCAGATTTAATAAACCCACAGTTCATCAAGTTGGTGTTGTCATCATTGGGAAAACGTTCAACAATAGAGATATTGTCTTGAAAACCAGAGACAATAAACTGCAACACATTAAAGAAACCCACATATCCTATGATGCACTTCAATATCCTCTCATGTTCTGCTATGGTGAAGACGGCTATTCTGTGTCTATACCTCAAGTTCATCCTGCCAGTAACTTACCTATGAACAAAACCGTCGCTGCAGCAGACTTATTCATCACATTTACTTGCAATCCTAAATGGCCTGAGATCACTGAAATTCTCCTTCCACGTCAAAAACCTCACGATCGCCACAACCTTATCAGTCGTGTATTTCATCTCAAGATCAGCAAAATGATAGACTTGCTCATGAAGAGTAACATTTTCGGCTGTACAAATTGCTACATGTACACCATAGAGTGGCAAAAGCGAGGTATTCCCCATGCACACATTCTATTGTGGCTAAAGGATAGGATTAAACCAGCTCTCATCGATCAACTCATCCGTGCAGAAATTCCTGATCCACAGACTGACTCTGCCCTACACAAAATAGTAAAATTCAACATGATTCACGGCCCATGTGGACCTCATAATATCAACTCGCCCTGCATGAGCAACAGAATATGCACTAAGAAGTACCTGTGTCCGTTCATCTCACAAACTCAGACTGGAGAGGATGGTTACCCTCAGTACCGCCGGCGCGCACCTGCTGATGGAGGTCATACAATTAACATCAAAGGAGTACATATTGACAACAGATGGGTGGTCCCTTATAGTCCTGTGCTATCCCGCTTCTTCAATGCTCACATCAATGTCGAATTTTGCAATTCAGTAAAATCGATCAACTACATCTGCAAGTATGTTAACAAAGGAAGTGACCAGGCAGTATTTACAATACAAACTCATAATGACGAAGTATCTTGATATGAAGCTGGTCGTTACATTAGTAGCTCTGAAGCAGCCTGGCGCATTTTCTGTTTTCCCCATTCATGAACGTTTCCCTCCGGTCGTTCATCTTGCTGTGCATCTTGAGAACGGACAAAGAATTTATTTCACAGAAGGCAATCTTGCCGATAAAGTACACAATCCACCACAAACGACCCTTTTAGCGTTCTTTGACCTTTGCAAGCACAATGATTTTGCTAGACAACTTCATTATAATGAAATTCCATCATATTATGTGTGGGCAAACAACATGTTTCGTCAAGGAAACAGGGCAACCCTGTACCAGGATATTCGGAGTAAAAAGGATAATGTACTGGGACGGGTCTACACTGTACACCCGAATAACTCTGAATGCTACCATCTTCGACTCCTCCTCAACAAAATCACAGGTCCACATCTTTCAAATCTCTCAGAACAGTTGATGGTGTCCTACATCCGACCTATAAGTCAGCCTGCAGGGCACTCGGTTTATTACATGACGATATCAACTGGGACGAGACTCTACAGGAAGCTGCTCTATCTCGCTCACCTCAAAAGATCCGTGAACTATTTGCTGTCATGTGGTGTTCTGCCAAATGGAAAACCCCTTAAACCTATGGGAAAAACATAAAGACAGCATAGCAGAAGATGTTAGGAGACAGACTGAAAGAGATCATATAGAACAGAAGTCCACCAGTGGTTAAATTTGATCTATAACAAGTGTCTACAGTTGCTTAAAACTACATCATTGCTATTGGAGGTCAATCTCTTCATCATTACGGTTTGCCTTCACCTTTAACAGAACTGGCACAACTTGCATCAAATCCCGAGTACTTGAAAGAGACATCTTACAACACCTCGCACTTGGCCAATATAGTCACAAATAACGAGCGGTTGCTAAATAGTGACCAAAAGTCAGTTTATGAGCAAATCATGAGCAGCGTTACATCTCCCACTACCACAGTGTTTTTCCTTGATGCTCCAGGAGGAACTGGTAAGACATTCCTAATAAACCTTCTCCTTGCAAAAATCAGATCAAAACGTAACATTGCCATAGCTGTGGCTTCTTCTGGCATTGCTGCAACTCTTCTAGAGGGTGGCAGAACTGCTCATTCAGCTTTCAAGCTGCCTCTGAACCTCAACCATACTGAATCCCCCATGTGTAACATATCAAAGCAGAGCAACATGGCTGAAGTGCTGTGACATTGTCAACTTATTGTCTGGGAAGAATGCACTATGGCACACAGAGCAGGTATTGAGGCTTTAGACAGGACCCTCCAAGACATCCGAAACACCAACAAACTTATGGGAGGCTTGACAGTGTTGCTGGCTGGAGACTTCCACCAAACCCTACCAGTCGTGCCCAGAGGAACACGCCTGATGAAGTTAAAGCATCTCTGAAATCTTCATACCTATGGCCACAAATCCATGTTGTTACTTTAAAATAAACATGAGAGTTCATTTGAAAGGACAAAAAGCCGAGGAGTTCTCTGCTCTTCTGATGAGTATAGGTGATGGCACCTTCATACAAGAAAACCGTAAAATAAATATTCCTACAAATCTCTGTCTCATCGTGAATACCTTACAAAGCCTTCTTCAAAATGTTTACCCCGATCTACGAAATCTACACCAACCAACATCTCATGGTTAGAGAGAGCTATCCTGACACCAAAAAATGACATGACTACGACTATAAACCACATTTTACTTCAAGAACTACCTTCACAATCAAAAACATATCAATCTGTTGATTCAGTTGTAGAAGTAGAAGATGCAGTACATTATCCGGTAG